>NC_141899.1:16645119-16672293 GCF_030686135.1 Camelina sativa | reverse complement strand
CAACTTTCTCTATGACTCTATCTCCATTAATAGTGTCTCTCGTGGTTTTTTTCAAGAGCAACAAAGGCTTAAAGCAAGGTGACCCCCTGTCTTCCTACCTCTTTGTGCTCACCATGGAAGTCTTTTCCAAGCTCCTCCTATTAAGGTACTCTTATGGATACATTTTCTATCATTCAGACTTAAAAATTACTCATTTGATGTTTGCGGATGATGTGATGGTATTTTTTGATGGGGGTAACACTTCTCTGCATGGAATCATTGTAACTTTGGATGATTTCGCTGGTTGGTTGGGCCTGAATATGAATAGAGAAAAAACGGACTACTCCTTGCAGAAGTCGATAAGACTGAAACAACAGCAGTTGCACAGTATGGATTTCCTTATTAGGCTTCTCTTCCAATCATATATTTGGGGCTTCCATTGATGAGCAGAAAATTAAAAGTCTCAGAGTATGCTCCGCTTGTGGAGAAAGTAAAGGGCAGGTTTGCTAGTTGGTCCTTAAATTCGTTATATTTTACAGGAAGGCTACAGTTGATTTGTCTCTATCATCACTGGGACTGTAGTTTTCTGGATCTCTACTTTCAAATTGCCAAGAAGTTGCATCAGAGAAATTGAATCCGTTTGTTCAAGGTTTCTTTAGTCAGGAGGAATAGAATCTCATCATAAAGCCAAGGTCGCTTGGTGGACAGTGTTTTTACCAAAAGAGAGAGAAGACTAGGCTTAAAAAGATTCTCGGAGTGGAATTTAGCTCTTAGCCTTAAGTTTGTTTGGCTACTTTTTACAAATAGTGGGTCCCTTTGGGTTGCTTGGCATAGACATCATAACTTAAATGGGAAAAAGAATGGCATTCTCTCTGATTTTTGGGCAATTCAAGAGAAACAGAGTGATTCTTGGAATTAGAGATGTCTTTTGCGGTTGAGACCACTTGCAGAACGGTTCTTAAAGTGTAATGTTGGCAATGGTTTAACAGCAAGTTTCTGGTGGGATTTGTGGTCTCCTTTTGGTCCTCTCATTAAGTTTTTTGAGGAAGAAGGTCTCAACATGATCGCAACAAGCTAAAGAGGGCTCCCTGTGGAGATTGCCTTCACCATACTCCCAACAAGCTCTCGAACTTCAGTTTTTCCTTACTACCATATCCCTTCCTCTGCAGCTGCATAGGGATGATTCTTATGGTTGGGTAATCAATAATGTGGCTTGCAAAGGCTTTTCCTTCTCCTTAACATGGGAAGCTCTTAGGCATTAAGAAAGGGGGAAAGAATTGGGCTTCCTCTGTTTGGTTTAAAGGGGCAACTCCAAAGAATTCTTTTCAGATGTGGGTCGCACACCTTGACCGATTACCTACTACATCACGACTGCTTTCTTGAGGACTGCCAGTCTCCCCTCTTTGCTGCTTGTGTTCTTCTGCTGTGGAGACCAGAGATCACTTGTTCCTCTTTTTTCGGTTCAGCGCTGTCATCTTGTCCTTGGTTCTTGCCAGATTAAGATCATCTCCATCTCTTTTCCAGGATTGGGAAGATCTTATGTTTTAGACTCAGGTCTCTACAACCTCTATCCTTCCATCCTCAGGAAACTGGTTGCTCAAGCTATAGTCTACGCTATCTGGAAGCAGAGAAACAATGTCTTCTACAATGGTCAAATAGTTCCGCCGCTGGCCATCTTCAAGACTGTTCACAGTTCACCGGGAAATCATCAACACAATGAGTGCAGGAAACCTATGTGCCTCTAGATATGATGAGGGTTCTAACCTATAACAAGCTTTTGCTTCCTTGTTTGATCTCTTTTTTGCCAAAGAACCAACTGGTTTGGTAATCTCAAATTCAAATCCAAACTCTCTTTCCTTTATATGATATTTACTCACTTAGCAAAAAAAAAAACTCTTTTGATGTCTCGAGGTACAAAAACTCAGGTCTTTGACATTTTTAGATGGCTTGCTGCTAAATTATTCTTGTAACATAATGCAAAAAGGGAATGTTAATATGTATGGCAATATGGCATCTTCATCTTATTCAGCCTATTATCGCTTTTGTTTTTCTTGTTGTTAGCTTTTGCTTGTTAATACTTTATTTTCTTCTTTCAAATTCAGAGTTCAGCCCATTATAACATAATGCAAAAAGGGAATGTTATTTTCTTATTAAAAAATTACATAGATGAAATCTACATTTTTTGTTTCTAAAAATCCAGTTGACCAATATACATCAATATTCACTAGACCTTATCTCGAGTATATATTATACTTATCTTATTAAAAAAATAAACTTAAATGCAGCATGTGGTTGTCAAAAAAAAAAAAAAAATGCAGCATGTAAAATCAAATATATATCAAATAACATGAAAAATAAATAAAATCATTTAATTATAGAACATCGTATACATAGTAGTATAATATTACATGGCCATACTTTTCTAGATCACAGGTCTATAATAAGTTTGAGCCAGTCTGTTTTAGTTTGGTTTGATAAAAATAGTTATTACTAGATGAGGACACTAGGACTTGGTGTAACGAAGAAGAGCAGCTCATCATCATTCTCAAACATAGCCATGTCAGTTTCAGATAGTGTGACCCATGCCTCAACCCCTCCAACGTCCTTTGCGTCCATTAACACGACCTGCGTTTTATCAATCGAATCGGGAGCAACCCAAACCGGATTACCCCATCCAAAATCCGCCTCATAAAATGACATTCTGCACCAGCTAGACACAGCATATGTCTCCGTCTCAGGACTTACCTCACACAACGAAGTCAGCATCGCACTTGCGATTCTCTCTTTGGCTTCAACTCGACTCTTTGCGTCTTCAGGATCGTTTCTGATAAGCTCATTGAGCTCCTCTTTAGTTCTATGCAGCTTAGATACCGTTTCTTGGATTTCCATCTTACTCTCTGAGCTCTCCATAAATAATGGTAAAAAGAAGAAGTTTCCAATTGCCTTGTGTGGCAAGAGAGAGGTAGAAACTCTAGGTCGCAAGTCCATTGTCTGTGTTATAGCGAATTCTGTAATCTCTCCCACCTTTGACTGGTGCGCCTTTGTCATGCATCTAAACAGCAGCGCCGTGATGGACTCAACACGGGTAGCTTGTGGCACACGTTTCCCATCCGAAGCTTTGTTTTTGAGCTTTTCAATCATCAAAGCACCAAAGTAAAAACTCTTTGTCTTGGATTTTGTTTCGTGTACGTGTAACGGAGGAAACTCGATAGTAATATCAGCAGGAGGGTAGAAATCAGCGGCCGCAAACTCAGGGTTCACTGTGTCAGCATACCCTTTTGCAGCCTTTGTCCAGCTGCAAACAAACGTTGACAACGAGGCTGCATCACATATCTTGTGAGAGACGCTAACTGCAACCGCGAATCCTTGGTCTCTGAAGAAAATGACCTTGACATGCAACAAAGGCCAGGTATCTGGATCTGCATGGTCCGGAGAGGCAATGAGCTTGTGAACCAAGTCAGCATCTGATGGGTTTCTCAGAAAATCGTAAAGAAGTATATCAGCCCGTGCCTCTGTAAACAAAGCTCCCTCGTCGTTGCAATGGACAGTGACACCGTCTTTGATTCTTCCAGCGAACGGATAAAAAAGAGACAGAGTCTGAGAGAGTGAGCCCTTGAGCCTCTGGACAACAATTTCTTCTTGGTTTGCTTGATCATCGTAGAAGAAAATGGCGGAAACGTAAGTTGAAGGAAGGAACTGGTCGAAGAGAGAAAGAGAAAGGGTTTGGAGATGATTGGGTGAAGCGGGTCTGATTATTTCTTTGCTTAAGAGTTCCAGCTCCATTGTTACTTTCTTACTTTTGAACAAAATACTAAAAGGCGTTTGAGGGCTGCTCATATTTGCACTCTGCAGTGTATATGTACATATAGACAGAATAGAGAGAGATACATGAATTCGCCACAACATATAGATCGACAATATCAATTCTTTGTGTACTGTTTTGGTTAGTGGTTGGAAATGGATATATTGGTTAGTCAATGTTTTGTTCAATGGCATTGACTCTTAAGAGCACAAAACAGAAAAAAAAGATTGGGTGTCTTAAAGGATGAGTTACGTTGGTAGCTCAAAGGACGAGTTCGGCACCGATATTTTTCAAAAGAAATCTATTGAACGTCCGCCAAGGTATATCATTCATTGAATGTTGAATTTAAAACGTTATATGCCAAAAATTTTTGTCCGAATAATGCATGCACCTGGCTGTATTACATTTACATATAAATAATGTTTAAATGACTATTATATTATGGTTTCGTGGGAATTCGATTTGTACCAGATGTTGACGAATTCAAGCGGTTAAATTTGTAATGGATTTACCAAAACCATCGGTTTTATAATATGGCAATATTTTTTTCTGTCGAATGCTATATATACAGATTTGTTGCATTAGGCCATTAAGGCTATGCAAGTAGATAGATTAACCCCTAAAGCAAGGCGAATTTAGCTACACATTACGAAAATATCATTAGTAAAACATAGCGGAGTGTATTAGGAGATCTCGAAGACTACTAGATCCAGATATGGAAAACTAATATATTTGTATATCTATATATACAATTTGTTAAGTACATTTTGGTTTATACCAATTTTATTTGTATTTATTAAAAGTTTATTTACAAAGTTAATCCCTAAAAGATTTCTAAAAATAACATTACGTCAGATTTTGTTTCCTAAATATTTTACATTCTATTCCAATTAAAAAATTACAGCAATCAATATGGAAACAAAAACTATGATATATTTAAACCGCACATTCTATTGTGCATTGAAGATATTTTATCTCCGGATTTTTTTGCAAACAAAGAAAAACAACAATTTGATTCCCATTTTGTTTTTCAAAACCTGTGAGTTTTGATTCTTAACATAGGAAAACTTTGATTCGCAATTATTTAAATATTATAATTATTATATATAAACTTAATAAAATTTTAGAATATTACGAATATGTAAAATTAAAAAAAAAATTAAAATACTATATAATATGATTATATAGTAGATGTGTTTATAAAGAGGACATGTTGGAATAAATAAAATATCATTAAATTTGTGTTAGCACGGGTTAAATACTCATTTTAATATATGTCAACACTACAAATATTAGAAAATTTAACATATAAAATCAAGCTGATTTAACTAAGATTGTGTAAAATAATTAAATCATAGGAAAAATATGACTTAATCACAGCGTATAAATTACTTATTATGTATTTAGATCCCTTATTTTTTTTGTTATAGTAATTAAAAATTAAAATAGATTCTCAAAATGCTAAACAAAAACAGACTAAATATAACAAACTAATGGTCATGAAGTGTATTGCGGGTTAAAAATTTAAATATGAACATTTAGCGGTACAAATAGCCAGAAAATTTAGTGATTTCTCTATTTACAAAACATTCAATGTTTAACAAACAAAATACAACATAAGATATAAATATAAATAAAATTATATGCATACGGTATACCACGAGTTAAAATCTAGTATATTCTATTATAAAAGATATATATTCTTATTATACCACGAGGTTAAACATCTAGTGGAAGTGACCTTAGTGCAGTGGCAGGATGGTAAGTCCAATTGTAGAAGTCACCATCACACCCGGGATCGAGTCCCGGTTCTTACGAATGTAGGAATTTGGTTAATGGACCGGTCATGGTTAATGGGCCGCGTCAGTTGTGGCCCAATAGTTGATAAAAAAAAAAAAAAGATATATTTACTATCATCTCAAATATAAGTATTTGCTAGACAAGTAGTGTTTTACCTACTAAGTATTGCTAGACAAACTAAAGAATATAATAATTGAGGAGAAACTATTTCACTACTAAGATTTCCTCCAAATTTTGAAGAGCTTACAGGGAAGGCTAAGTTTTGAGGTATTCAAATACAAGAAACACCATTATTCTTGATTGACAGCGTCTATTGTGAAGAGTTGGAATAATTTGCAATATAACTACCCAACTCTTCACACTAAGTTGCTTAAAGTTGGTTCCTTGGTCTTAACTGATTTCTTGAGCTGGAAGCCACAACCTGACCTTCTTTCTTTCTCAAGTTTCCTCTTTTAGTTTATCATAGAAAATCAACCGTGGCATGGTAAATGTACTTCATGCTGTCTGGGAAGCCACCTGGTTAAAGCCCATCTATCTTATAAGTCAAAACCATAGAAAAATTCAAACTTTATAATACACATTATTTTATATATCAACAAATGTGGTACTTTTCCATTGCATCTGTGAAAAAGCCCTTTTATAAAAGCTCAAGTTCCTCCATGTGCACCATACTTCATAGATGAATAAGATTAGTGCATTAGCTGATATAACTTGTGCTTACTGGGGCTCAAAATATGCTCCAAGTGACCACAAGTACGCCCTCTGTTATCCTATATGCCTTGTGTGATTACATTGCGATAACGGGTTCCAGATTTTTGGCATGGGATGATTTTCCAGCATATAAACTGATCAGTGGTCTTTATCTTTTTGGCTTATAAACCTTGTACAATGACCCTCGTAGGAAAATTGTGGTGTTTTAACTAAGGGACAAAAAATGTCTTGTTAATTCGCAAGTATACATGTGACTCTGTTATAAAATTTGTCCCACAATCACTCCGTCCAAAAAAATATGAATTTGGGAATAAGACTCAGCCTTAGGTCTAATATCCTGGTTTAAATTCAATGAGAAAATATTTTTTGTTACTATCAAAATGAAAATGATGCAAAAAAAAAAAAAAAAAATTCAAAAAAATTCAAAAAAAAATATCTTTGTTTAAGAGGTGCTAGTGATTTAGATTTTTCTTTTTCATATTTTCGTCATCTTATATTAATCTTGCTAAAAAACTCCTTTTGTCGTCGAAACAACACCACCAACTATTTGCCATGAAAACCTCGTGTCATAAAGGAAACTCTAGCAAAGAAGTGTACTATGTAACCTAAAAATATCAAGAAAAATTAGAAATTTCAGAACCTCCCATTTATTCTTCAAAATCAAAAACAAGATTACGCTGTCCTACCGATTCATAAAATACTATTATTATTATTTTTATTATTATTATTCTTCTTTTTTCTTTACTAACTGCATTTTTTTATCGTCCCATAAAAAACCTCACATATATCAACTGGAAGTCATTTCAAATTTGTCTATCTAACATATATGTTATCATTTGACGATATGTAAATTCTTAGTGGGGTGAATAAGAGTATATGTAGTAGATGCCACAAGAATTAAAACTAATTAAGAAACTACCACAAATGTACAGTGTACTTCTCTCTCTTCATTTACAATTACTTTTATACCCATTTACATATATTATAAGTTTATTCGTTTAAATATCATGTTATTTTTCTTAAGAACGAATTTATATATCGGTTTAGGTTCACAAATGAAATGGTTAGGGTTTAAATTTTACAATTTAGAACGAAAATATATGTTGGTTTGGGTTCACAAATGAGATGATTAGAGTTTAGATTTTACAATTAGAACGAAATTATATGTCGTTTTGGGTTCACAAATGAGATGGTTAGGGTTTACATTTTACAATTAAAACGAAATATATATCGGTTTGGGTTCACAAATGAGATGGTTAGGGTATAGATTTTACAATTAAAACAAAAATTATATATCAGTTTGGGTTCACAAATAAGATAATTAAGGTGTAGATTTTACAATTAGAACGAAATTATATGTCGGTTTGGGTTCACAAATAAGATGTTTAGGGTTTAGATTTTACAATCAGAACGAAATTATATGTCGGTTTGGGTTCACAAATAAGATGTTTAGGGTTTAGATTTTACAACTAGAACAAAATTATATGTCGGTTTAGGTTCACAAATGAAATGGTTAGGGTTTATATTTTAAAATTAAAACGAAATGACATGCTATTTAAAAAATCTCACCAAATCTTTTACTTTTCAATCTTACACTAAAATTAAAAAGGGTGATTTTGTCTTTTTACACCCAAAAAAACGTAGGCCCTATGGTATTTTTCTAATATAAAAAAATAGTTGTGTATTCTCTTAAATACTTTTCAAAACTGTGGTATTTAGTTAATTAACCCATTTTTTTTAATTCTTAAAACCATTATTTACAAAAAGTCTAGTTTCATCAGACAACTACGTACCCATTATTCTCTTTCAAGTTCAGTCAGAATTCTCATATCATGCAAAAGAAGCTCAAAAAATTAACTACACTACAATATCCAAACTCGATCGCTAATTAAAGAATTGATAGTCTTATTCTTATACCTTTAAAATTGAGACTAGAAAATTGACTTCATAAAGAATACATTCACTTTTCTCGTTAGTTGTTAAAGTCGGTTTCAAATCCACAGATGATTTATTCCTTGACTAACAATACAAAATCAATAATAATGGTAAATGTAGAAAATCAATCCTAAACGAGTAAGCAACTAGTAGATGACTAACAAATAGTTTAAGTGAAACGAAATTCACGAATTATTATTATATATATATATATATATATATATATTGTAAATGTTTGCTTCATATGGGTTTATTTGGTCTGAACCAAGAACTAGGCCTCTATTGGTGTGAAGCCCATACAGGATCCGTGTTGTATGGTCTGCAGGACTAAACCGACATAAGCTCTAGGGTTTCACTATAAAAAGGAAACTAGGGTTGAAGAAACATGTATGCTGAAGAAAGCCTCAGAGCACGCACTAAAGAAGCTGGAAGTACATTGGTGGCGGCTGTAGGGCACAGCGCAGGGCGCTGTGCATGGCAGACGCAGAGACGCAGGGCGCAGTGCAGAGAGCATGCTCAGGGTGTCGTACATGGAGCTTGAAGTGTGCGCAGAACCATGATAAAGGAGCAGAAGCTCGGCTGGGGTCAAAGGGCTGAGAGCCGGACATAACCTTGTCTATGTTTAAGGTGTCTTTAGGACACTTTGATGAGAGACGAAGGTGGAGCTGCTTCTTTGGGGTTATGGAGGTGTTTATGGGTTATACATGGAGAGGAGAGCTGAACCAGAAACAGAGAAAGAGGAAGAAGAAAAGCTAGATCTATTATGTGTTTTCTTCTTCAGGTTCTCTGTAGTTGTTAGTTCTCTAAGCTTGTATATGTAATACTATGTAAAACCTTGGTTGATTGATAGTGGATGTTTGTGGGAGAAGGTTCCCACACGAGATGTACCCTCTGCATGAGGGGAACTCGTTAAATCTTTGTGTTATGTTTATGTTATGCAAACTGATCTGTGAAGTAGAAGAGGAGTAGGGGCAGAGTCGCGGTCTGCGGTTCACTACAGAGGTGAATCGGGGTCTGCGATTCTCAACAAGTGGTATCAGAGCACAGGCTCAGGAATTCACAGACTTAGGCATGACGCTAAAAGCATACAAGGAGGATCCGGAGACTGTTGTAGAAGACTCGAAGGTTGAATCAATTATGGGGTTGTTTTAAGGTGGAGTTATCTGCAGTATTTGATTCAGGTTCATGGATGGATGTGTGAAGGTGATTTGCACATGGCTGTGAAGAAGGAATTGAAGCATCATCCATAAGGCTCAAAACTTATCAAAACAGGAGTTCAGTTTTCCGCTGCGGTCACAAGGTACATGTGATGTTCTGTTTTGAAGCTTCTGAATACTCAAAGCTATTTCAGTTTATGGAATCTAGAAACTAGGAGAACGCAAGGATGTAGATGTCTTCAACTATTAAAAAGTCAGTTTTCGGTTGTTGAAAGTCTGTGTAGTGGTGTTCAGAAATTGGTTGAAGGTACAACTATTGGAGTCACAGATTTACTAAGGGACGCCTTCAAAGGTAAATCTGTGTAAGAGGGTTGTTAGGTCAGCTAGTTGTGTCGAAGATTCAATGAGTATGAAGATGGACCAGACAATTTGTGTTGAAGTGGTCAGATTTGAGAGGTGTTGGGTGAATGGTGAAGTCTCAGGTTGTTAGAGATTTGAAAGGACTACAATCAAGGTAGGTCTACAGAGAATGGGAATGCAGAAGAGTACCAAGAGTCGAAGTTGCAGCCAATGCGATTTAATTTGTCAAGGTGGAGTTGGTTCTTCAAGGTGACTTAAAATCTCGGGAAGACTTTTGTAGACGTTGCAGGACTGTGCAAGAGTTTGCAAGTAAGTGCAAGAATCTACAAGGCTGGCGGAAGGTGACTGGGGTTAGGTTTTGCATTGAGAAGAGAATCAGAAACAGAAAAGTTTTGGTTCGCCTGTTTGCATCTACAGAGATGATCTGGTGGATGAATCTTCTGAAGGTATCACTTGTAGGAAGTTTAAGTGTTTGTTGACACTTAATAAGGAAGTATGTGAATATAAGGGGAGGATTCAAGTAGATCTCTGGTGGTTAAAGATGCAGGTTATGATAGACAAGACTAGTAGAAGACTAGTGGGTCTAGCAACATCATTAAGTTTTCTCAGGAGAGTCACTTACACGAAGGTTAAGTGAGGATTCATCAATGGTAAAGACATGTCAAGTTGTATTGATGAATGGTGAGAAAAGATATAATGCTGGTACCAAGGTTCTTCTTGGTAAGGTCTGCAAACGTGAAGAACTATTGCAGGGTTATGTTAACAGTAGGTGTGGCTTCAGGGATTATAGAGTGAAGCACTAAAGGCTGTTACAAGGAGACTAGCAGAGGTTTTTAAGCTGTTGGTCGGACATCCGTTTTAACATGAGGTTGAACAAGAGTTTGTATTGTCAGGTCATACAAGCTGGGTTCATAAGTCAGTTGGTTAAACAGATGGAATGTAAACTCAATCTGAGGAGTAGTGCATTGGGTTGAGATTGTTTTACAGGATGAATCAGGGATTGTTTCAAGTTTGAAGCATGTGTGATTCATGTGTTCTGCATGGGATTCAAGAGAGTTTGGTTCAAGCTCAGTGCACATGAGGAGAATCAAAGGTCCACCAAGTGAATCATGTTGTAGATGGATACAAATGATATACAATCATGATAACAAGTCTATGGCGTTTATCAGAAACCATGGAAGAGGTTGTGTGATTGTTGTAATTGTATGCTGAGAGGTTGATATCTCAGAGCTTTACTTATTCTAGAGGTTTTCAAGACCAAAGCTCCACAAAAAAAAAAAAAAAAAATTCAGGTGTTACCTGAGGGTGAATCAGAAGTTATGTTTCTAGGTGGATCTGTTGTGAGGAACAAGGGAATCAAGTAAAGATCTTCATAAGTGTTTCTAAGATCAAGAGAAACAAGATTGAAGAAGTTGATTCGTGTAGGGAGTTACACAAACTTGTTCGGACAGCTGAAGAGCATCGTAAGCGATTCAGAGAAGCTGTCAAGAACAAGGGAGAAGCTGTATGGCTTCGCAGACTGAAATTTCAGAAACTTCGAATATAGTGACAATCATGAGACAGTCTAAGGATTCGATAGGTGCTGGGAATTTCAGAGCAATGTCAGAGGATGACATTGGAGAACACAAAAGAACATTAAACGGTTGGTTGTGTTCTGTATTGATTATCAAGAAACAAGGTTGTAAGGGTTTCTTCAGTTGTCGGGTTCAGTGGTCGGAGTTTGTCTGTAAGTGGGATTACAGTCATCAGAAGAAGGAAGCTTGAGGGAGAGTCGCGAATCTCTTTAAGTTTCTGAAGATGAAGTTAAAAATTCCTAAGGTGGACAAAAGATAAGGATCATTGGGAGTTGCAGGTTCTACAGGAGAAGACAAGCTTTGTTTTTCTTTTCAGGAAAGAATCAACACAAAGGGGATTTTGTGAGTTGGACCAAATGAAGCAAAATATGGAGTTTGTTGTAAATGTTTGCTTCATATGGGCTTATTTGGTCTAAACCAAGAACTGGGCCTCTATTGGTGTGAAGCCCATACAGGATCCGTGTTGTGTGGCCTGCAGGACTAAACCGACATAAGCTCTAGGGTTTCACTATAAAAAGGAAACTAGGGTTGAAGAAACATGTATGCTGAAGAAAGCCGCAGAGCACGCACTAAAGAAGCTGGAGGTACATTGGTGACGGCTGTAGGGCACAGCGTGCATGGCAGACACAGAGACGCAGGGCGCAGTGCAGAGAGCATGCACAGGGTGTCGTACATGGAGCTTGAAGCTGTGCGTAGAACCATGATAAAGGAGCAGAAGCTCGGCTGGGGTCGAAGGGCTGAGAGCCAGACATAACCTTGTCTATGTTTAAGGTGTCTTCAGGACACTTTGATGAGAGACGAAGGTGGAGCTGCTTCTTTGGGGTTATGGAGGTGTTTATGGATTATACATGGAGAGGAGAGCTGAACCAGAGACAGAGAAAGAGGAAGAAGAAAAGCTAGATCTATTATGTGTTTTCTTCTTCAAGTTCTCTGTAGTTGTTAGTTCTCTAAGCTTGTATATGTAATACTATGTAAAACCTTGGTTGATTGATAGTGGATGTTTGTGGGAGAAGGTTCCCACACGAGATGTACCCTCTGCATGAGGGGAACTTGTTAAATCTCTGTGTTATGTTTATGTTATGCAAACTGATCTGTGAAGTAGAAGAGGAGTAGGGGCAGAGTCGCAGTCTGCGGTTCACTACAGAGGTGAATCGGGGTCTGCGATTCTCAACAAGATGACATGATTAAGGGTGCCTCAAGAATACTTCAGGAATAAGGGGGTACCATAGCCTAGGTACCTGGGTTTCGCTGAAGGTGAGACCAAAGTATCATGGTACATAGTTTGAGGGGAGGTTTGTTGGGATACAAACAATGTCTCACATCTGAAGATTAGAAAATAAGTTTCTAGTATATAAGCCAAGACCAACTCCAATTAGTATGAGGCCTTTTGGAAAGGAGCCCAATAAGAAATCCGTGCGGGCTTTGCCACCTGGGCCCAAAGCGGACAATATCATACTAAAAGGGGAGTTGGCTTGGGCTTAGAAAGTCCAACAATTGGTATCAGAGCCTAGGTCAAAAAGTGGACCTAGGGAAGTGGGTGTGGGCTCTATGTGGGAGGATCTCTTAAAAAGATGACATGATTAAGGGTGCATCAAGAATACTTCAGGAATAAGGGGGGTACCAGAGCCTAGGTACCTGGATTTCGCTGAAGGGGAGGCCAAAGTATCATGGTACATAGTTTGAGGGGAGGTTTGTTGGGATACAAACAATGTCCCACATCTGAAGATTAGAAAATAAGTTTCTAGTATATAAGCCAAGACCAACTCCAATTAGTATGAGGCCTTTTGGGAAGGAGCCCAATAAGAAATCCGTGCGGGCTTTGCCACCTAGACCCAAAGCGGATAATATCATACCAATAGGGGAGTTGGCTTGGGCTTGGAAAGCCCAACAATATATATAATTGATTAATTAATTAAGGATAAAAAATGCTTCAGGCAACCAACATACATGAGCATGATACATTTCAAAGACGGTATTCAAACTTTAATCAAATCATATACGGCAATCGGTGTGTTCAGACGCTTTATGGAAAATACTAGATTTTAACCCGCAGTGTACAGCAGGACTATATTTTTTAAAATAAAGTATAAATATAAATTTTTAGTAAACTAAATATATATATATATGACTAATGTTTTGTAAATTTTAAATGTATATCCCTTATATCTATATATTATTTAGGTTTACCGGTTTAAAAATATAGGTTTACAAATTTAAATTGTTAAATTCAGAATATAATCCATAATACATCATAGTACTGCTTGTTTATTTTACATAACCATAATTTAATAAACTCAATTAGATATGCCTAATATTCTAAGTCGATGGTTTAAACAAAACAATGAACTGATGATTTACTAACAACTAATTATATAATTTTTAATTTTATTAATACACAAACTCATCCCGCTACATACCCAAACACAATTTTTCTTCCTTGCTTAAATAAGACATGCAAAAAAATATAGTTACATTAATTTTATGTATTTTATGATGATTTAAAGCAAGTAAACTAAATAAATCAAACAAAGATGATAGGATAATCATAATTTTAATTAAAAAAATATATTTTATATTTCAAACAAAATCTTTTAATTGTGTTTGGTTATAAGGATAGTAAAGAATTAATTGAAGATATTGTAATTAATTTAATTAGATATTGTAATTAGTCATTGATTGATTATTGAGATATTTTAGGAAATTTTGTTTAGCCCAAAATATTGGTTTTAAATTTTAATTTAAAGTTTAATGATAATGGCATTCTTTGTAAGTAAGTAGCAACTCTAGGATTTATTTGCTAAATGTCTCTAAAAATGTATATATAGATAATACGTTGCGTAAGGATTCAGAAATACTACTTTCTATTCAGAATATCACTTTTAATTGTTGAAATTAATTTGAATAATTTCAAGTTTATGACATTTAATGAGATAATTAATACGCACGCTTTTGGTTTCTTACAACATAATTTATTAATACATATTTTGATATAATATCAAAGCCCTCAATCTAATTCTAAATACCAAAACAATTAAAGAATAAAAATAAGAGTAAACAATTTGACTAACCCATATCTTTTTTTAAAAGAGCTTCTAACCATTTTTCATATATTAACAAAATTGCCGTCTAACTATTTTTGCGTCTTCGGGATCGTTTCTGATAAGCTGATCATTGGGTTCCTCTTTAGTTCTTTGCGGCTTAGACACTCTCTCTTGGATTTTCTATCTTACTCCCAGAGCTCTCCTTAAATAATGGTAAAAAGAAGAAGTTTCCAATTGCCTTGCAAGGCAAGAGAGAGGAGGAAACTCTAGGTCGGAAGTTCATGGTCTGTGTTATATCAAACTCTGTTACGTCACCCAACTTTGACTGACGCACCTTTTTCATGCATCGTGACAGCACCGCCGTGATGGACTCAACACGGGTAGCTTGTGGCAGACGTTTTCCACACGAACCTCTATTTTTGAGCTTTTCAGCCATCGAAGCACCAAAGACGAACCTCTCTGTCTTAGATTTGGTTCCGTTTACGAGTAACGGGGGAAACTCAATAGAAATATCAGCAGTTTAAAAGGTTATTACAACATGTTTGGTCCGCACTATGCCAATATATATGCACGTACGTACCTTACATTTCTTAAAATGTTAAGATATTCATGTCTACAATTTGAGAATTTTCAAAAAGGTATCACTTATTTAGATTCTAATACTACCATCACTTTTTTCTTTTTCCAAAAATCCCATATTTGTTGTAAAACACTTAGTGGACTCCATCGACCGGCCCACTATCCAGTCCGTCCATACTCGGCCTATCGGCCATACTTGGTCCGCGCGCATTAGGCCCATCAGCCGAAGCCCGTCGGCGATCCTTAGTTCTATGTCGGTTTAGCTTAGGTCCTTGTAATCCCTATATATACTTGTTGTAACCTCAATTCCTATCGATAATAACCTAAGAGATTTACTTCCTAAACTCTCCAATTTACAACACGTTATCAGCACGATAGCCTCTATCCCTAAACCCTAAAGCAGCCGCCTATTCTCCCTTACCCTAAAACCCTAAACCGACTTCCTGTTCTTACTTCCATCCGAGATCAAATCCCTCCTGTTCGAAGATCCTCTTGTTCACAAGCAACCCTTAGCTTGTGATCAAAGTTCTCTCGACAGCTTGGTCGAGGTTTGCTGTTCGCGGTTCGTCGATCGGGGGTGAGTGCGAGAAGCTGTTCGCGGGAAGCAAGGAGCTGTTCGTGGGAAAGCTGTTCGTGGTTCGTGGTCAAGAGATATCTGAGGTCTTTAGCTCCCAGATCAATTCCAGTCAGAATCCTTGTGGTGTTAAGGTAAACAAAATTCAAACTTCTTAAAACCACATAATTGAATCTGGAACTAAAAACTATTGAACCCTAAAATATCCAAGTAAACCAACAAACAAATTTAAAGATCTATAATCCTATAAACTTTAAAATCTATTCACATAGGATTGTTAGATTGTTTGTTAAATTGCACCAAATTATATCAAGCTTTAAAATTGTTGATTGACTGCTTGATTGTTGCATAAGAACCTAGAACTGTTTTAGATTCATAAGGATCAGATTATTACAGATTGTTCTAGGAAATTAAATCTTGGATCATTCATGCATAACAATAAATCGGACCATGTTTAGGTTGTTATAAAATCGATTGCATGAAGTATATTTTAGGATTGTTTAAACTGTTCTTGAGAAATTCAAGAAGAAAATTCCCTAGATCCTAAATTCATAAACTCGAAAATTTTAGAGTTGTTCTAGGATAATTTCCAAATTAAAATTATAGTAATTATCCTAAATTAACCCGATTAAATAAAACTTTTGATAAGTTTCTATAAATTAAAACTTTTAATCGGAAATTAAAATATTGGTTAGGATAAGTCCTTAATCAATATAGTAATTATCCAAATTCCTTAAAATCAAAAAAATATTTAATCCTAAATCAAATAGGAAATTATAAGATAAGGAAATCCTATCTAGGAATAAGGAAATTGTTGCATGCATATAGCTATTTAGTTTTGTTGTCTTGCATGCATGAATTTAAACCGAAAAAAAACTATAAGAGGCAAGGCATGGTTCGGTCTCAAATACCGCATGACCTAAGGCATGGTTCGGTCTCAAATACCGCATGACCTGAAAAATTATTGCATGGTTCGGTCTCAAATACCGCATGCTAACTATCGGTTGTCTATATTTATGCAGATGGCTAATCTCAAGAGCCTTGACTACCCTATCTTGCAAGCCTCCGGAAAGAATTACTTGCAATGGGCTAATGACACCGAAATCTACTTGTCATCGAATGGCCTGAAAGGGTGCATCGATGAGGATGTTGAGTCTACGGACAGAAACAAGAATAAGTGTCTCCAGCACATACATCATCATATTGCTGAGAGTATCAAAAGCCAGTACCTCTTCCTAAGAGATCCTCTTGCCCTTTGGACACAGCTTAAACGCCGTTATGGGCACCAAAAGACGGTGCTCCTTCCAAAGGCAGAGTTTGATTGGAAGAGCCTAAGGATCCAGGATTACAAATCCGTAGAAGAGTATAACTCTGAGCTCTTTAGGATTGTCTCACTCCTTAGGCTGTGTGGGAAAGAGGTGACTGAGCAGGAGCTGATTGAGAAGACATTGTCTACCTTCAGCCCTATAACAGAGTACTCCAGCAACAATATCGGCATCAAAAGCTTGCTGACTATGGGGAACTCATTGAGTGTTTACTGCTAGCTGAGCAGAACGATGAGTTATTGATGATGAACAGTGCCATGCGACCTCCTGGTACAGCCCCATTACAAGAAGCAAATAAGGTCGACTTGGGAAAGAGAGCTGTAGTGGAGTCTAATGAGCCCGAGGAGCCTAGTGAGATCAACTACGTCCACAGAGATAAACACTATGGCCGTGGTGGCGGTGGTGGTAGAGGACGTAGTAGTCGTGGGGGCCAGGCTGGTCGAGGAGGCCGCGGACGTGGTGGTAAGGGCCGTGGGTCCTTTAAGCCAAATTCCAAGGCCAAATCGACTTGCCATCGATGTGGTATGTCAAACCATTGGGCCAAGCACTGCAGAACTCCCAGACACCTCATTGATGCATATCAAGAATCTCTTAAGAAAAATCCAGAAGCAAACTATGTACACATCGATGATGAAGGAGACTTCGATCATGAGAATGATGATTTGCTAGGATATGAGACTTCCGACTGCCTCAAAGATGTTGAATGAATTTCAAATTTATTTTGGTTTATTTTCTATGCTTTATGATTTAATTTCCTTTTAATGTAATGGATAATTGCTTTGATTTAAATTCAATGGATTTTATTATAAATTGTTCTATTAAAATCCAAAATTCTTGTCCTATTTATAGACATGGCCGAGGACATGAGTGAACTAGTAGTGGATAGTGGCTCCAGCCACACCATACTAAAAGATAAGAGATATTTTATAAATCTTATACTAAAAAGTGCAAATGTTAATACAATTGCGGGTATAGCAAATCTTATAGAAGGCTACGGCCAAGCACACATATTGTTACCTAACGGAACTCATATTGAGTTATGTGATGCTCTATACTCACCTAGCTCTAAGAGAAGCTTATTGAGCTTTAAAGACATAAGGTCAAATGGTTCTCATATTGAAACCAAGGGTGAAGGATCTAAAGAGTTCCTCTACATTACAGAAAATGTGAAAGGACAAAAGAAGATCCTAGAGACTATACCTGCCTTAGCCTCTGGTCTATACCATGCTAAGATTAACATGATAGAAGCCAATTTGGCTAAGCACAAAATATACAAAGAAAGTTTCACTTTATGGCATGACCGGCTTGGCCATCCGGGAACTAACATGATGCGTAAATTGATAAAGAGTTCAAAAGGGCACAACCTTAAAGAAAGAAAAGTTCTCCCTAAGAATCTCACATGTGTGGCATGTGCACAAGGGAAACTTATTGTAAGACCATCACCAGTAAAAGTCACAAGAGAGACTTTGCATTTTCTGGAAATGATACAAGGTGACATATGTGGGCCAATACACCCACCTAGTGGGACATTTCGATATTTCATGGTGATGATAGATGCATCAACCAGATGGTCCCACGTATGCTTGTTATCCACGAGAAACTTAGCATTTGCTAAGCTCTTAGCTCAAATCATTCGATTAAGAGCACATTTTCCAGACTTTCCACTTAAGACTATACGTCTAGACAATGCTGGTGAATTTACATCCCAAGCATTTAATGATTACTGTATGTCCATGGGGGTGAGTGTGGAACATCCTGTGGCACATGTACATACACAAAACGGATTAGCTGAATCCTTCATTAGACGAATACAATTGATAGCTCGACCATTATTAATGCGATCGAAGCTTCCTGTGTCGGCTTGGGGACACGCAGTCTTACATGCAGCAGAACTCATACGCATCAGGCCATCTAGTGAACACAAATATTCCCCATCCCAACTCCTATCGGGTCAAGAGCCAGACTTATCCCATCTTAACACATTTGGTTGTGCCGTTTATATACCAATTGCTCCACCACAGAGAACAAAGATGGGACCACAGAGGAGAATGGGAATATACGTGGGGTATGAGTCTCCCACCATAATAAGGTATCTCGAGCCACTGACAGGAGACCTGTTCAAGGCCAGATACGCGGACTGTCAATTTATTGAGTCCGAATTCCCTATGCTAGGTGGGGAGACCAGCAAGCTGGGCAAAGAACTGACATGGAATCAAACATCCTTAGAATGGCAAGATCCTCGAACTATAACATGTGATGCAGAAGTTCAGAAGATTATACATCTTCAACAGCTAGCTAACCAATTGCCAGATTCCTTTGCTGACCCAAAGAGAGTTACAAAATCGTACATACCAGCTTGCAATGCACCAGTACGTATTGATGTTCACAAGGAACACAATAATCAAGTTGCTACAGAGTCTATGCCACGTTTGAAACGGGGTAGACCATTAGGTTCCAAAGATAAGAATCCTCGGAAAACAAAGAGTGCAAAACAGACCGAGGCTAAGGGAATTACAGAAAAGCCAGACGTTGTCACAGAAACTCCTACGGCACCTGATGAGGCTCAGGACGCTGAACCTCAAGAGCCTGAAGGAGTTGACAACAATGAGATCTCAATAAACTATATTATGTCTGGAATACAATGGAACCGAAAGGATGTCGACATTGATGATATATTTGCATACAAGGTAGCACTTGACATAAATGAGGATCATGAGCCCACATCTATACTAGAGTGTACACAAAGCAAAGATTGGCTTAAATGGAAAGAAGCCATTGATATGGAGCTAAACTCTTTAAAGAAGAGAAGTGTGTTTGGTCCGACTTTAAGGATAACACCAGATATTAAACCAGTTGGACACAAATGGGTCTTTGTGAGAAAGAGAAATGAGAGAAACGAGATTGTCAGATACAAGGCAAGGCTCGTAGCACAAGGATTCTCTCAAAGACCTGGAATAGATTATGAGGAGACCTACTCCCCTGTGATGGATGCAACGACTTTTAGATATCTAATAAGTCTGGCCATAAGAGAAAGTTTAGATTTGCGGTTAATGGATGTTGTAACTGCATATCTATACGGTCCACTGGATAATAAAATTTACATGAGATTACCATAGGGTATAGAACTCAAAGATAAGAAGGGTTCTAGAGACCAGTACTGCATAAGGCTAGACAAATCGCTTTATGGACTGAGACAGAGTGGTCGAATGTGGTATAACCGGCTAAGTGAATATTTGGCCAAGGAAGGTTATAGGAATGACCCGATCAGTCCCTGTATATTCATAAAGAAATTCGCGAATAAGGGATTTGTGATAATAGCAGTATATGTGGATGATTTAAACATCCTTGGAACCTCTGGGGAAATCGCCCCAAACAGTAGAATATCTCAAAAGAGAGTTTGAGATGAAAGACCTAGGCAAAACAAAATTCTGTTTGGGGTTGCAGCTTGAGTACATAAACAATGGGATCCTTGTGCATCAAAAGGCATACACAGAAAAGGTACTCAAGAGATTTAATATGGAGCAATCTCACTCATTGACTAGCCCAATGGTTGTGAGAAGTGTGGAAGTGGATAAAGATCCATTTGCTCCTAAGAAGGACAATGAAGAAATTCTTGGTCCTGAAATGCCTTACCTCAGTGCTATAGGAGCATTAATGTTCTTGGCTAGCCACACTAGACCTGACATATGCTTCGCAGTAAACCTTCTGGCAAGATACAGTTCTTGTCCGACCATAAGGCACTGGAATGGTATAAAACATGTTCTGCGTTACCTACAGGGAACGACAGACTTTGGTTTATTTTACACTAACCATAACAAAGAAGGTTTAGTTGGTTTTGCTGATTGCAGGTTATCTGTCCGATCTACATAATGGAAAGTCACAAACAGGTTATGTGTTTACACACGGTGGTACAGCGATCTCTTGGCGTTCTATGAAGCAGACTCTAGTAGCCACATCCTCAAATCACGCGGAGATCCTAGCCATGCATGAAGCCAGCCGTGAGTGTGTTTGGTTGCGGTCAATGACTCAGCACATTCGGACAGACAGTGGTATGGACACAGACAAATCAGCAACGGTCATCTACGAAGACAATACAGCCTGCATCGCACAACTCAAAGAAGGTTACATCAAGGGAGATCGGACAAAGCACATCCTGCCGAAGTTCTTCTACACACATGAACTACAAAAGGCCGGAGAAGTTCAAGTGGTGCAAGTTCAGTCATGTGACAACTCAGCCGATCTCTTCACCAAGGCATTACCGACAACAACATTCAAGAAGCTCACGCACCAGATTGGAATGCGGAGGCTTAAGGACTTGGAGTGATGTTTGGAACAGGGGGGAGCAATGTGTGCTGTACTCTTTTTCCTTCACTAAGGTTTTGTCCCAATGGGTTTTCCTGGTAAGGTTTTAATGAGGCAGCATCCCCTAAGCACATTGCTGCGATCCCGTCCAACATAGGCACGGTCATATCGTCCAAGGGGGAGTGTTGTAAAACACTTAGTGGACTCCATCGACCGGCCCACTATCCAGTCCGTCCATACTCGGCCTATCGGCCATACTTGGTCCGCGCGCATTAGGCCCATCAGCCGAAGCCCGTCGGCGATCCTTAGTTCTATGTCGGTTTAGCTTAGGTCCTTGTAATCCCTATATATACTTGTTGTAACCTCAATTCCTATCAATAATAACCTAAGAGATTTACTCCCTAAACTCTCCAATTTACAACAATATCCTAAATCTTGTGGGAATTTAATATACCATGTTTTGACGAATTCAAGCAGTTCAATTTGTGATAGATTTACTAAAACAAATCCATATAATAACTAAAAAGTAAAAACAAGCGGATTTAGCTAGAATTCGTCAACTGTTACCACTAAAATTGATAAATTACACATAAATAATACTCATGATATACGAAATATTTATTAGGAAAACATGGTGGAGGCATAAGTCTTGAGGTTTTCGAATGCAAGAAACACCATATACATAAGTTACTACCGTAACTTAAGAAATCGAGTCATGCACATTCTAATTCAAATATATATAAATGGATTTACCAACAAAAGTAAATATACGAATAGAAATGGATTTACTACGAGAAATACAAATAAACATACATGATACAACAATGGATTCACCAACAAAAGTACAAAAACAAAGAGAAATAATGGATTTATTACCAGAAATACATATAAACATACAACAGAAATAAAAATGACAATCCGACCATCATTGTGCAATTCATCCGAATAACATTCTCAAATAGGTATACTTTCAACGAGCAAAGAAACGATGTGTGCCTTCAAGTACTCGGGGTGGGTGTAAGAATCTTGGTACCTATAGAATACATCGATGACACGGGAAAGGTTAAAAACTCGCATCAAAAGAGGGAAAGGAAACGCATGAGGCCTCATTATCTCTTGGTTCAAGTCCTTCCATGCATTTGAAACAATGTTTTTCATTTCTTCCACTGCTATTTCCTTGGAAACACCAAATTGATTCATATAACAATCAATTCCAGTCGCTACATGCTCCCGTTTGTGTTCATACTGCAATTACAAAATACCAAACGTATTCAGTTTGAGAAATACGTACATACATAGTTAGGATTCCAAACTTAAATTGTTCTCACTTCGTAGCTGGAAACGTCATCTGTAAATCTACAGATCATCTCAGAAGCTACCCTAATTTTAGGATGTGAGCTTAACCATTCAAAAGCATCAAGTTTCGCGACATCTGTCATCCTCACGAATGTCACGGCTATCAAGGCATAGTAAGCTGAAGTCAATATTGCATTCTCTTTATACTCATCAAGCTGAAGTTTCGCGACATCTGTCATCCCATTAGGAGCAGCGGGAAGCCACCTGCGATAAAGCCATATATCTTATAAGTCAAGACCATAGAAAAAAACAAACTTTACAATACACATTAAGTTTATATATATCAACAAATGTGGTACTTTTCCATTGCATCTGTGAAAAGCTCAAGTTCCTCCACTGTTCCATATGCATCATACGTATCATCAAGTGCTGTGAATAAGATTAGTGCAGTAGCTAATGCAATCGTGCTTGAGAATACTGAGGCTCGAAGTATGCTCCAAGTGACCACAAGTACGCCTCTGTTATCCTATGCCTTGTGTATGTTATTTTAGATTCAATCTCCATTTCATGGTACCACCTTAAATATTATAAAAGAAGTTCAACAATCCATGCAAGACAATTATGTGTATATGTATTGAGTGGCCATGATAGTTACCTTGCTACAAAAGAAAGCTCTTCACGGTGTAATATTTGCAGCAAATTAAAATCTATCTTTGCAAACTCAAGTATTGTTGGGTCACACGACTCTTCTTCCTGGTAGTACGAGATATATTGTCTTGTTTCTATCCTTGAGATGCCCTTGTGGTATGGATGTTTCAGGGCATTCTTGATGCGTACTGCGAGATGGGGGCTACATCGAGACGTAATTTCTTTTAAATGAGCGCGTGAGAAAGCGAGAGCTTCATCAATAATGTCTTCTCCGTGAGTGCCCCATTGTGCAGATTCATACAAACTTAACATCCCGTTTGCATCGGCCACCAAGTGTCCTTTGAACTTCCCATTTTTGTCCGTGAACTTCTCAAACACATCTTGAGGTAAATAAATGAAAATTTTGAGTTGAATGAAAACCATGAAAAGTGTTGTTCATTCATATATTTTAAAGTATTTTTAATTACCAGCAGAAAGTTTAAAGCCGAACTGCCTGAAAACTTGGAAAAGTATTCCAACCGTGTACAAATCGCATCCGTCTTGTCTTATCGTCTGATTAAAGTCAGGACAATCAAATAACTTATCCAACTGCTCTACAATATCTTTGTCAAAGTGATAAGAGACACCAAGGCGGCATAAAGCATCTATGTATTTGATGTGCTCTATCGGATTCGCTTTCGAAGACATAAACGATTCCTTTACAACCTCCTTTAGCGTAGCATGCTTCTCTTTTAACGTGTCAGTACCCTATATCCAGAGCCGTGCCCGAGATTTAGAGGCCGTAGGCAAAAAGAAAAAAGATAGTTTCATCTTTGAAATAATTTATAAAAGTATAACACTTTTAATACTTCAATAAATCAAAGGTATAAAATAATCTTTCATAAAAAGTTACAGAAAAATAGATGGGCATAGTATTGTGTCACTATCAACAACAAAAAATAGTTTTGGTGATTATATGAATTTTAAATAAACTGTGGTATAAAAATGTGATATCTAATTAATATAAGAAAATATTAATATGCAGCAATCCTATCTTGCCGTTGTATCAGTATTTATAGATCCTATATATTGCAGTATTACTCTATATTCACTATATTCCATTATCACTAGTTTTAAATTTCCATAAACAAAAAACTATTAACAAAAATATGATTTGTTAAACTTTCTACAAAATTAGAGACCGTATGTGAGTGTTTCTTTTTCCACCATGTAGGCACGGCTCCCTATATGGCAAAGAAATAATCGGGTATACATGAGTTTTAAGAAATCACAGTAGGCTACAAATAGTTAATACTGCATGAAATAATTAATTATAACATGAAAATGATATATAACGTACGAGGTCAGACTTTGAGAAAGTGGTTAAGGGATCTTTCCAGATGTTTGCAGGATAATCAGCTAGTGGACGGTGGATGTCACTCCCCATGCTAAAAGTTTCAGGTAGGAGAATGAATGAGTTTCTTACTATGATTACTCACTTGTGGTACATATATATATAGATATACATTGCGATAACAAGTCCAAGATGTTTTGGCATAGGACAATTTTCCACCATATAAACTGATGAGTGGTCTTTACTTTTTTGGCTTATAACCTTGTAAACTCTATTCATTTTCCTAGGAAAATTGACAAATATATATACGATTAAAATAATATTTTTTTTTAATTAATTGTTGCCATTAGAAAAAGGACATTTGTCTCTAAAACGAGAGTTTTAATAAGCTTTTATTTATTTTATTACTTTTCTTCGTTTGTATTCCTATACTTTTATCTCTAAAAAATAGAGTAACTCTATAAGACCATCTCCAATAGTTTTTCTTATTTTATCTCTATACTAGAGATGAGTTTTACTCCAATGATTTTCCCTATTTATTCTTCTATAAAAGAACATTCTAAATAGATACTATTTTATTTCATAATTAACACCTTTTATTTATAAAAATTGCAAACTAACCCATTTTACTTTAAATTTTGTAACACTTTCATAAAATTATCTTTTGCAAATGGTAGGTCTCACTATTTAGAATAAATATTTACACTTCAATTTATATTATTAGTTCTTAAAAATACTTATTTTATTTATTTTGGTCATAAATAAAAAACTTAAAGATTAAGACGACTACTTTGCAAATAAAATAGTTCAACTCTATTTATAGAGGAAAAAAATAGAGTTCCTCTATATATAGAGAAAAAATTAGCAATCTCTATTATAGAGGTGAAAATAGAGATGGATTGGAGCAAAAATTACTCTATAATAGAGTATAGAGGCAAAAATAGAGGACCATTGGATATGCTCTAATAAAAAAGAATTTTACTCTAACCCACCTCTAAAATAGAGATTGTTATTTTTTTCCTCTATATATAAAGAAAATATAGCAATCTTTATTTTAGAGATGAGAATAGAGGTAGATTGGAGTAAATTTGTCTCTAAAATAGAGATTGCTATATTTTTTTATCTATATATAGAGACAAATAAGGATTGGGTTGGAGATGCTCGATGTCCCGTTGAGCTAGTCTAAGAGCATCACCAACACATCTCTATTTTTTTCTATCATAGAGATATTCTATAATAGAGGTGAGTTTTCACTCCAACTCACCTCTATTCTCACCTCTAAAATAGATATTGCTATATTCTCTACTATTTATAGAGAAAAAAAAAATAGAATTCCTCTATATATAGAGGAAAAAATAGCAATCTCTATTTTAGAGATGATAATAGATGTGGCTTGGAGTAAAACTCACTCCTATTATAGAGTTTATCTATTATATAGTAAAAAAATAGAGAAAACCATTGAAAGATGGTCTAATATCAAAGTTTAAATTCGATGAGAGAAAATAACTTTGTTATTATCAAAACGAAAATGATGCAAAAAAAAAAAAACTATTTCAATAATAATATCCTTGTTTTAAGAGGTGCCTAGTGATCTATATTTCTTTTTTCATCCTTTTGTCGTCAGAACACCACTCATTATTTGCCATGAAAACCTCGTGTAATAAGGAGACTCTAGCAAAGAAGAGTACTAACTGTGAGAACTGAAATCTAGTTTCTCCTTCCGAAGTAATTCGAATGTCGAGGAGCTTATTGCCGTTATAATTCCGAACTGAATTGAGAGAGTTTTGAGAATTTGAATTTGTATTACTGCTTTTGGAAAATATTTCTGACCCTTTACAAAAGACCCCTTCCTTACATATTTATACCGACCAATTTATTATCTAATTAATACATAATTAATAGGGTACGATTTGCGCGACCCAATTAATCCTCTTGAATGCGGAAATCTTTGACCGGCCCGAGCTGCGAGCTGACCAACACGGATCACCTCCGCGCTCACTTCCTTCCTCCAGGCCTGATGGCCGATCAGTAATACGCTCTTGGCCCAATAGACAAGCCCGGCATGGGCCTTTTTGCTTACTGCCCGAGATGGCAGATCGTGGGTACAACAGTTGCCCCCCAAGTCTCCCGAACTGAACAGTTCGGGGGACTTTTAACTTTCAAGCGATCGATTTTGGGAAACTGAATATCCCCCATATCTCCACGATTTGATCGTGGTAATGATGAGATTTGTCTTCCCGAACAAGCCTCGGGCCACTAGGTGGCGTGTTAGCTATAAGAGAGAGAGAGAACGGTGCGAGACCTTTCACTTCCCCAGGTAATCATTACTCCCTGGTTCCGTGTATAAAGGTAAAGTCGACTTCTCTCTTTCACTCTTAATCCCCAATTGTGCTTGTGTTTTCTCCGTTTTTTTTGATTTTCTCTCTTTCCTTCTGTGAACTTCTTTTACTTTCGCCGGAAAATCCTTCACTCTCCCTTTATTTCTTACTACTTTTACCGGGAAAGCATGTCTCTGCCAAAATCCTCATCGGGAAAAAACCGCAAAACCCTTAATTCCGGGCGTTTTCGGCCCCCACCAGCCGTCGATTCTCTCTGCGGAAAGCATAGCCGAGATTAGAGGATCCACCGGGATTCCGTCGGAGGTCGAGATCAGATTCCCGGAGGCTCATGAGTCTCCGGAGAACCCCCCTCCGGGGTACTATTGCGCGTTCGAGATATTCTTCTCTGCGTGCGGTCTGTCATTCCCCCTTCCCGAACT
>NC_141899.1:16591511-16644159 GCF_030686135.1 Camelina sativa | reverse complement strand
CATTAGGGGATGAGCAAAATAAACCGAGCTCGAAAGACAGGGGTCCCTCCTCAAAATAAACCGAACCCGCTGAAGGAACAACGTCCTCTCGCCCGAGGTAATAGATTTTCTGAGGTGCTCTTAAGTTTATACCTTTGACTGTTCGATAGTTGATGACTGAAATGACTTGCCCAAAAATCTTTCAGTCCCCCTTGCGTCCCCAGCTGACCTAATGAGGAGCTACGTACAGCCTGGAGTTTGGATTCCGGCGTTTGCTGACATGACCGAGGTCAATCGTGC
Source organism: Camelina sativa (assembly GCF_030686135.1). Classification (NCBI taxonomy): domain Eukaryota; kingdom Viridiplantae; phylum Streptophyta; class Magnoliopsida; order Brassicales; family Brassicaceae; genus Camelina; species Camelina sativa. The sequence continues at coordinate 16,643,880 of NC_141899.1, read as the reverse complement.
GAACTACTTCCGTTTTACGGTTAAAATCGGCGAGGTAATACCCTTTGGCCCCTTTTTTTTCTTATCATTTTATCCGCTTCTTGACGAGCTGACTTTCCAGCTAATGATCGAGTTCAACTCCTCGGTGGCGTCCTACGAGGATTAATTGTTCGCCTCCCCTTCATCTTCCGAGGTGAACCTTCTTCAAGAGAGGATCGCTGACCTGGAAGCCCAGGTGAAAGAGTACGCCAGGCTGGAGGCTGAGAATGCTAGCACCGTAGCGAAAGCCGAGCAAATCCGAGCGCGGATGAAGAAGGCTGAAATAGAGGTGCTCGACCTTGGGGTTGCCAATGAAGACCGCCGAGACAAACTGAAGAAGGCGGGAGACCTTTACTTTGAAGCGGCGGAGGATGCGAAGGCGGCCAAGAACAGGTTGCACGAGATCGAGCTCTGCAATCAGCTACTCGAAGCTGGCAACAGCTGCGAGATTGAGAGCGTGCGAAGGGAGGAGAGGCAGGCAATGAGGCGGACTCTCCGTCCTCTGGTTGAGGAGGTGAGGGTCACCTTCGAAGAGAGGGAGAAGCTAGCTCCGCTCCAGGTCCGAGCTGCTGAGATTAGGGCGAACCGGATGCTGATCGAGGAGATCGCCAGAGGAGAGATCCAAGACATGGAGGCCGAGCTCGGACTCCTGAAAGCTGATGAAGAAGAGGCGGACGAGAAGGTTTCGAAGGTAACTCCTCGTGACCTCGACCTCTCAGTATTCTCAGATCTTTTGGCAGATACACCCGATCTCTTGTGCAGCGAGAACCCGCTAAGCGTCACAATCGACGAGTCCAGCACTAATCTCGGGCAAATGTCAAAGCAGGGAATGGACGATTTTCTGGCGAACACTAGGCCTGAAGAGGAGCTCGCAGAGATGGGCTTGGCCCTATCCGAAGCGGCGTCTGATCCCGTTCTTCCTAATCCTTAGTTTTTGTTTTGGGGTTGTTTTGGCACGGGTTGCCCCCTGTTTGTAGTACTTATTTTCAGACTTGTTTTGGAGTGTTTTGGTCGTGGTAACCACTCCATAAAAAAAAAAATTTGTTTTGTCATCTTAAATGCAAACTTAATTTCCGCAATCTTTTGTTTTAAAAGATGATATGAGCAGGAATAAACACGAAGTAAGAACTTCGGTTAAGTAGTTCGAAAAGATGACACCCCAACTTTAATAAGTAAAGCTGAGTACGAAGTGGATACTTCGGTTTAGATAAGAAACTAAGTTTTGACTTTACTAAGTAAAGTGGAGTACGAAGTAAGAACTTCGGTTTAGATAAGAAACTAAGTTTTGACTTTACTAAGTAAAGTGGAGTACGAAGTGAGAACTTTGGTTTAGAGTTTTCGCAAGGTTAAGCTTTAAAGTAAAGCTGAGTACGAAGTGAAAACTTCGGTTTAGACCTGCGAAGATGAACCTCGGCTTAAATGATATACGCGAAGTCAGACTTCGGCTTTTTTTTTTTTTTTTTTTTTTTTGAGGAACCATTATTAATAAAAAAGTTTAAGAAAACTTTAAATTTTATTAATATGGATAGCTGGACATGAAGTGGGCTGCCTACGTACCCTTATCGGGATCAAGCTAAATCGTAGTTCGATACAAATAAATTAACTGTAAAAGAGTTTAAGGTGCAAAGAATTCTAAGACCTCGGGACTGGTTTTCCCTCTGAGTCCTCAAGCTGATAGACTCCATTTCGGACTTCGCCAGTAATTCTGTACAGTCCTTCCCAATTAATTCCCAGCTTTCCTGCATTGAGCTCCTCGGTGTTCTCGTAAACTTTCCGGAGGATTAGGTCACCAACTGCCAAGGGTCTGCTTCGGATTTTGGAGTTATAGTACCAAGCTACTGCGTTCTGGTAATTCTGGATCCAAACCAAGGCCTGGTCCCGACGCTCGTTGATTGTATCGAGAGTATCCTGTAGGAATTCTTCATTCTCCTCAGCTCGGAGCGGGTTTAGCGAGGTACGGATTCCGAGCACATCTATATCGGCTGTGACTACGGCATCAACTCCGTAAACCAGGGAGAAAGGTGTCTCATTAGTGGCCCGACGAGGTGTTGTTCGGATCGCCCAGAGGACGCCCTGAAGTTCGTCCGGCCAGCACCCCTTGCGAGCATCGAGCCGTTTCTTCAAGTTGGCAAGTATGACCTTATTCATCGCCTCGGCTTGCCCATTACCTTGTGGGTAACGAGGAGTTGATTTATTGAGTCAAATTTTCCACTTCGCGCAGAACTCTTCGAACTTCGAGGAGATGAACTTTGGACCATTGTCCGTGATAATTTCACACGGGACGCCATAGCGATAGATTATGCTCTTAAGCACGAACTGCTCCACTTCGTCACTTGTTACTTTCGCATAGGCTGCCGCTTCTACCCACTTGGAGAAATAGTCGGTAAGAGTGAGCACGTACTGAACTCCTCCTGGTCCTCGATGTAATGGACCAATGATATCCATAGACCACATCATGAATGGGTAAGGTGCAGACACCGAAGACAGGAGCTCGGCAGGTTGATGAATTGACGGGGCATGCTTCTAACACTTCTCACAAGCTCGAGAATATCTTTCGCAGTCCGTGACCATGGTAGGCCAGAAGTAACCTTGTCTTTTGATTTTGAAAGCCAGAGTCCGACCTCCGGAGTGATTTCCATTGGGACCATCGTGAAGAGCTCGCATTAGCATCGCGGGCTCACTACCAGCCACGCATGTTAGATATGGACCAGCTACACTTCGGCGTAGAAGTATTCCGTTGTGAACGCAGTACCGCGCACTGACAACCTTGAGTTTCATAGCTGCCCATTTGTCGGCTGCGAGTTCCCCTTTTTCCAAGTAAGCCTAGATCGGGCTCCGCCAGTCATCTGCCCCGCAGCTGTTAGAATTCGTGCCGCGCGAAGTAGCATGTGGGATAACAGCCTGATTGTCAACTGGTGAGCTTGCCGGTTCCGGAATTTGACTCGCGTCTAGCTCTGCCAGAGGTGGGTGAACGTCCATTGGAGTAGGCATAACGGGGGCTGGGTCCTCCGGTGGCAAAGAGTCCGCAGACGCCTTGCGAGCTGCCTCCTCTGCAGCCAGCTGCTTTTTCATTGCCCGGGTGACGACATTTGAGTTTTCTAGTCGAATGCTCGGATATTGGATAACTACGACGGGGATAATCCTGGTCGTCGCGGGATCCGAAGTGGACGCCAAAGATGCTAAAGCGTCCTCAGCGGAGTTTTCACTTCGTGGGATCTTAGTGATTTCAAAATCCTCGAACTTAGTGACTAGTTCCCGAGTTGTGGATAAATAAGCCTCCATACGACCATCCTTTGTCTCGTACTCCCCCAAAAACTGGTTGGTGACCAGCTGTGAATCGCAGAAAGCTCGGAGTTTTCGGACACCAATCCCCACTGCAAGGCGTAAACCAGCAAGGAAGGATTTGTACTCGGCTTCATTGTTGGACGCACTGAAAGCCAAGCGAAATGACTGCTCGATCACTTCGCCTGTAGGGGAAGTGAGGCGGACCCCAATTCCTGCTCCCGACTTGGACGAAGCACCATCGACATACAACGTCCATGCGGCTTCGACATTGTCACTAACCGAAGAGGCTAGTTGGAGTTCGATCAAAAAAGCAGCCAGCACTTGCGCCTTTGCACAAGTTCGAGTCCGGAACTCGATGTCGTATTCACTGAACTCGACAGACCATTTAGCTAGCCTCCCGGATTGGCTCGGACTATGTAATACCGTCCGTAGTGGTTGCGTCGTCAGGATTATGATTGTATGGGACTGGAAGTAAGGACGCAGTTTTCTTGCCGAAGTGACTACTGCTAGGGCCAATTTTTCCATCATAGGGTACCTGGACTCCGCCCCAGTAAATGACTTGCTGATGTAGAAAATTGGTCGCTGCTCCCCCCTTTCCTCACGAACCAAGACTCTGCTGACTGCACTGTCCGAGACGGCTACGTAAAGAAAAAGCGGCTCACCAAACTCGGGTTTAGCCAAGACCGGTGGTTCAGATAGATAGGCTTTGAGCTGAGCAAACGCCTCTTCGCACTTTGCATCCCACGAGAAAGTTTTTCCCCCTTTTCGCAGCAACTGGTAGAACGGGAGGCACTTGTCCGTAGATCGAGAGATAAAGCGGTTGAGGGCTGCGATCCGTCCATTAGGCGTTGCACTTCGCGTAAAGTCCTAGGAGAACTCATAGACAAGAAAGCATTGATTTGCCTCGGATTCGCCTCAATTCCTCTCTCTGTGACGATATACCCTAGAAGCTCCCCTGATGGGACTGCAAAGGTGCATTTCGTGGGGTCAAGCTTCATCCCAAACTGATTCAAGATGTCGAAGCAAACTTTCAGATCCGCAAGATGCGAGCTGGCTTCCATTTAAATTTTCAGATTCGATGTAAACTTCCATGGTCTTTCCGAGCTGGTGCTCGAACATTCGATTTACCAGTCTCTAGTAAGTTGCTCCCGCATTCTTTAACCCAAAAGGCATCACCTTGTAACAGTAAGTCCTGCGGTGCGTAATGAACGCAGTCTTCTCCTGATCGTCTGGGTTCATAAGGATTTGGTTGTAGCCAGAGAAAGCATCCATGAAAGACATCAACTCGTGCCCCGAGGTAGATTCAACTAGCCGATCAATGTGCGGAAGTGGAAAGCTATCCTTGGGGCAGGCCTTATTGAGGTCGGTGAAATCAACGCAGACTCGTGACTTTCCATTCTTTTTCTTGACTACCACTGTGTTTGCGAGCAACTCGGGGTACTTTACTTCGCGTATCTGTCCTGCCTTCAACAAACGTTCAACCTCTTTGTTAACGATTTCAGCTCGCTCAGGACCCAGCTTCCTTCGCTTCTGCTTTACAGGTCGGAATGTTGGGTCCACATTCAGCTCATGGGAGATAACCTCTGAACTGATACCGGGCATCTCGTCTACGGACCACGCGAAGGTAGCCATCCTTTCCTTTAGGAAGGTTATCAGACTGGCCCGGAGCTCGTCACCCAACCCCACTCCAATCTTGATTTCTTGATCCGGAAACTTGTTATTGATGAAAATGGACTCAGTGAGGTCACCTTTTAACTACTTCCGAACTGGATTCTTCGGGACCTCGAGCTGTGGTTGCTATTGGACCAGGAGCTTGTGACTTGCGAGGTAATAGCTCCTCGCCGTCCTTTGGCTTCCTAGAACCTCCCGTACTCCTTGTGGGGTCGGAAATTTGACGCACTGATGGTACGTCGAGGCCACTGCTTTCATCTGGTAGAGCCAAGGAGTTCCCAAAATAATATTATAGGCCGCAGGTCGATCGAACACCGTGAACTCCACCATTTTAACCACTCCTTGAGTAGACACCGGTAATGTGATCGTACCGAAGGACATTGACGTCTCGCTGGTGAACGAGACCAAAGGTGAGGGCGGTCCTAGGATGTGTTCTTTCCCGATACCCATTCTAGCAAGCGTCTCGAGGAAAATCAGGTCTACCGAGCTCCCAGTGTCAATTAGGATTCGGCAGACTTCGTGGTTCGCCACGTCAAGCGAAATGACGAGTGTGTCATCGTGCAGAGTGTTCAGCTCCTCAGTTTCCTTCTCGGAAAAAGAAACTTCAGGTAGATCGCTTGCTGCAACCTTAGCTCGCTTCGGCTGGGGGCTGTTGAGCTTCCGTTGATGGTCTTTGATCGCAGTGACAGAGTTCTGAAAGAGGCGCGATCCCCCCATTATCACATCGATTCTTTTCTTGGGGAGTTCATTGCCATCGGACTGCTTTGGTTTCTGCTCCAACTCCTAGATTGTTACGTTTGGCATTTCGCCCGCCACGTACTTTTCTGCGAGGAGGTGCATCAGCTTCTTGCAGTCACGAGTGGAATGACTGTTGGTTTTGTGGAGCTCGCAATACGTGTCCTCATCTCGGACCCACTTGTTACTCGGGAGTACACCACTCTTGGAGCGCGGTGAGAATGGAGGTTTGGACGGTGAATTCTTTGGAGAATTCTTTTTAGGAGATTGAGTGACTGCAAACGTGCTCGGCCCGGACTTCGGAGTCGTAGGCGGAGTCTTTTTAGCGGGCGCTTCGAACCGTGGTTTTCCTATAGGGGAGCGTTTTTCTTTTGCGCAGCGGCGATTTTGTCTTCCTCTGCGACTATCAAGTTCGATGCCCGGTGTAATGCGTCCTGAATGGTTGGGAACTGATTCACGGACAACTCTTCGCGGAAGCGAGATTCATGCCAGAGGCTGTTTTTAAGCGCGGCCAGGGCTGTGGATTCGGAGAGTCCTGGAATCTTGACCTGGATCTCCTTGAACTTTTTTATATAAGACCGAAGAGACTCTCCTGCCTTTTGGCTTAAGTTCCAAAGCTGAGCATCTGTCACCGCAGTTTCGATTAGGCTAGAATACTGCTTGACGAACGAGGTTGACAGCTCGGTGAAGTTTGTTATGGAGCCGGCTGCCAAAGATGCGAACCAAAGCAGCACCGGTCCACAAAATGTTTCTGCGTATAACTTGCAGTACCCAGCGTCTGCTTCGTGGGGCTCGAGGTCCACCCGGCTAGCTGTCAGCAAGAAAGTCTTGAGGTGATTGGTCGGGTCCCCTTTTCCTTCGTAACTAGAGAACTTAATTTTGCCAGTATCCTTGATGCGGACCTGGGCTATTTGATCGGAAAAAGGAGTTCGCCTCGACTCCTCGATCACTCGAGAGATATCCGGAGCTGAAGTGGTCGCACTGTGCATCACAGACCGCATGTCCCGGATTTCGCTTTGCATGCGGAAGATCTCGGGATTGGTAACATACCCCGAAGTTGAAGTGTTTCCATCCACAGGGAGAGGAAGACGAACTGGGACCTCGGAAGATCTGATGGTGCCGGGCTGAACCGGAGTGCGGCCATTGCCAACCAGTGGTGGCGCTGTTTGCGTGTTGATTTGAGGTGGGAACGAATCTCCCGGGGTGACGTTTGTTGCTGCCACCTGCGAGGTGGAAGGTGGAGTCACACCGGAGAAATCCAAAGCACGCCGGCGTGGGTTTGGGTCAGAGGACAGGAGGTCGACCCGATAGGCGTACGCGCGGTGGGAGGCTGAGAGGTCTGCTACGGACGTCGTGACTTCCTCAAGACGTGCGGAGACCTGACCCTCCTGGCTGTCAAAACGTTCAGTAAGAGCGGCGGAGGCAGCTTGCTGTCGGTCGGATTTCTCAGACAAGTCCTGCAGGAGCTTCTGGATCACCTCCAAGGATGCCTGATTGGGAGAGCCGGTTGCCATAACGGTGGTTGTGCTTGGTGTATTTACGTGCGAAGTCAGAACTAATGAGAGTCAGGCGATAACTCCCCTCCTTCTAGCGCCAAATGTGAGAACTGAAATCTAGTTTCTCCTTCCGAAGTAATTTGAATGTGGAGGAGCTTATCGCCGTTTATAATTCCGAACTGAATTGAGAGAGTTTTGAGAATTTGAATTTGTATTACTGCTTTTGGAAAATATTTCTGACCCTTTACAAAAGACCCTTCCTTACATATTTATACCGACCAATTTATTATCTACTTAATACATAATTAATAGGGCACGATTTGCGTGACCCAATTAATTCTCTTGAATGCGGGAATCTTTGACCGGGCCCGAGCTGCGAGCTGACCAACACGGATCACCTCCGCGCTCACTTTCTTCCTCCATGCCTGATGGGCCGATCAGTAATACGCTCTTGGCCCATTAGACAAGCCCGACATGGACCCTTTTGCTTATTGCCCGAGATGGCAGATCGTGGGTACAACACTAACCCAAAAATATGAAGAAAAATTAGAATCTTCATAACCTCTCAATTATTCTTCAAAATCAAAGACTATTGCGCTGTCCAATAGATTCATGAAATATGAATTATCTTTCCTTTTATTTTTGCACTCTTTACGCTGGAACCATTCATCAACCGCATACTGTATATAACATTCATTCATACTTATCAAAGCCCTCAAATTAATTCTAATTATCGAAATAGTTGAAAGATGGTACGTAGGTTTGTTGACATTTGGGGTTCTTCCTCTGTTTCACTTGAGAGGTTCACCATCTCTCTACTCTCTCTGTTTCTTTTCTTGTTGAAACAGAGATTAACAAGAAAATTCTTGGGAGGGGACCATATAAAATGTTCTGGTCCCTGGTCTGAGAGAATATACGGGTCTAGGTCCGGAACCTCTTAATAATTCAAAAAAAAAAAAAATAAAGATTAACTTGTTCTCTCTTTATTCTCTTTGTGTTTTTTTTTTTTTTTTGTCAAACTCTCTTTGTGTTTTGTTTATTTTCTTGTTCTAAACAAAGACACTAACGTTTAGTAAGAGAAGATAGAAAAACATTAATTGTCTACATCTTTTTTATTTCATCCAAGGATAGTTTCTTACAAACACAACACACACATATGTAGTAGTTCTCACTACTCACTAGATACACAGACACCATGTTTCTACTTAGACTAAATCTTACTCTTAGACATCATTACACTAAGACAATACCAAGCTTACAAGCAAGGTGAATCAACAACTCTAGGACTCTTAACTAGACATTAACTAACACACTACTTTAACTTAATTTAGTTAGCTTACACTTACACAACCTTATTTTGGGCCTCATTAGTCCGCAGCCCATTAACCATCTTATTTCAAAACACTTGATGCCTAACTCCTCTTTTGTTGACTTCTTCTTTCTCTGGTTGACTCTTCCCCTTCGTCAACTTCTTCTACGACTTCACCGTCTTCCTCTTTGCTCTTGATTCTTCTTCTGTTCATCATCGTATTCCTTCACTTTAAGCTTTTCTTTTGTTGCAGGTTCAATCAAGGTTCAACTTCAACAAGGTTTGTGTTTTAATTAAATGATGTCTCTGTAAATGTATTGTAAATGTATTCCTTCTATTTTGTATGCATTTCAATTCACGGGGGTTTTCTTTTGCATATATCCATCACATTGGATTCCTTTATACAAAACGGTGTACAACGATTGAATATGATTTACCTAAAAAAATCAGAAGGAAGAATTTTTTTTAAAATCACATGCATGTAATTACAAAAGCTTGCCAAGACGATGGTACCTGCTCTATTCATTAATACATATATGGAAACTAACGGATTACGTAGGCTGTGGATAGTTATCCGCCATAACCTAATAAGTGGTCGTTCTCTTTCTCAGACATATCTTGTGGGACGCCACGAAAATTCGGAAAGACGATGAAGAAAAAACTTCATCCCATGTAGTTCCAAAAGCTTGCCAAGAGGAATAGACGATGGTACCCTATACATATATGAAATATATCTAAATTAATCTTTTTTCTATGGAAAGTGATCAAAGGAATCTTTTTGTTATATGAAAACTAAAGGAGTACTATCTTAATTATTATCCACCATAAACCTAATAAGTGGTCTTTCTCTTTCTCAGATATATCTAGTGGGACGCCAATATGACCAAAACTCGGTCGATGTTCTTGTTCGTTTTTACTTCTTACAATTGGATTTATTTGAAGGATTTTTAACAAAATGGTGTACAACGATTAAAAATAATATATCATAAAATGAAAAGAGAAAATAATCTTATATGACTTGATAAAATAGTAAAGTATCTAGAATAATCCAGTTCTAAAGCTCTAACTAGACCAGCCCATCTCCAATAGTTTGCTTTATTTTTTTAGAGCAAAGGTTTGCTCCAATAGTTGGCTCTATTTTTAACTTTTTTAAAAATTTATTCAAATATATTTTATTTTAGCTTCTACTATAGTCCTCTAATTTTAAAATTTACAAATTCAACCCACTTAGTTTATTTTAAATAAATATCTAATAAAATTATGATATTATCAAAAATAAAATTTTGTTACAAAACATAAATAGAAGATACAATGGTAAATACATATTTATAAACACTATCATTAGTATAACTTTCTGACAAATGATCAACTAATGCGTTACGAAGTGAGAAATAGGCCTTTTTGTCTTTGATTTGTCTCCTTGCATACCTACCTTTACTCCAAACAAGCAAAAATCTTCAAGAAAAGACTTGATCAACAAGTTCTGTTGGCATCTACTTCATTTGGTCACTATTTTGATAATCTTCATGGATCGTTTAACGACTTACCAGATTATTAAATAACTAGTTTATGATGTGTTTAGTATTTTTAATGGCAAGTTTAATTGAGTTTTTCTATATATATTATTAAGATTTTGGTGCTAATTATGTATTTTTAGTTTATCATTTGTGATTTCATTTTATTTTCTATTTTAAAATATGTTATTGTTATATTTTGAAATTTTAAATTTTAATTAATTTAACAACTATGATTTGCAATATAAATTTATCTTATAATAAAATTTTATTCAATAGTTTTGTTTAGGTATAAAATGATAAGATATCTGGGGAACACTTTGTAAATAAAAATTTTTTACTTTAACAATGGAGAAATAAATAATATTGTTCCAAATTGTATATAACACCATTGCAGATGAATTTAAACTAAATATAGAGTTTGGAGCAAGATTTCTGTTACGGAAAAGGATATGTTCCATATATTCTTGTGTATATCTTTAGTCAATATTCTCTACTTGTACATCAAGTCTCTTGTATCTATATATACTCTTTACCTATCAATAAGAAATCCGACGTTTTCTCTGAAATTTACATGGTATCAGAGCAAGGGTCCAAAACCTAAATCCCTAAATTTTTCTTTTCTTTCTTTCCGCCGTTTCTCTCAAAGAACCCGGTTTTCTACTCTTAATTTTGTTTCTACTACTTACATGATGTCTACGACATCGGCTCTTTCTACTACTACTACTAAGGAATTGATCTCATCTTCTCCTTACTATCTCTCCTCTAATGATCAGCCGCATCATGTTCTTACTCCGTTTCTCCTTAATGGTGAAAACTATGAGAAGTGGGCTAAGATTGCACGTAACAATCTTGCTGCCAAGAATAAACTTGGTCTTGTCGATGGTTCTCTTCTCAAACCTTCTGCTGATTCAACCGATTACCAACGGTGGGTTCAAGTCAACTCGATGTTATGCAGCTGGCTCTATGCAAGTTTAGATCCTCAAGTACAGAAGGTGATCTCGTTTGTTGACAACGCAAAAGTTCTATGGGATAATTTGCGTGTTCGTTACTCTATCGGGAACGCTTCTCGGGTTCACCAAATCAAGTCTTCTATTGCTCGCTGTGCTCAACATGGTCAAACTGTTGCTGATTACTTCGGCCAACTAAAGGTGATGTGGGATGATCTTGACGACTTTGAGCCTTTTATTGATTGTTGTTGCAATTCGTCATCTTGTCCTCAACGTCTCAAGCAGCAAGCCCGTCGCGACCTTGAACGTATTCATCAATTTCTTATGGGTCTCGATGTCTCTCGGTTCGGTACTACTTGAACCAATATTCTTAGCCTTCTTAACCGCGACACTGACATGACTCTTGATCATGTCTACTCTGAAGTTATTGCTGAAGAACGTCATCTCATTGTTGCTCGATCAAAAGAAGACTGTATTGATGCTGTCGGCTTTGCTGTGAAAGCTAGTGTTAATGCCATTGCATCTGCTACACGCCTTACTCAAGGACCTTGTACTCACTGCGGACGTACCAATCACTCGGTGGATACATGCTTTGAACTCCAAGGCTTGCCTGATTGGTGGATCGAGAAACATGGTGACACTAGAGGAGGATCACGATCAGATTCTACAAGAGGTAGAGGTCGTGGCTCTTTCAGAGGACGCGGTCGTGGGCGTTCCTCTCCTACTACCTATCGTGCTAATAATGCTCAAGCTGTTACTGAAGCTGAACTCCCTGACTTACCTGGTGTTAGTAAAGCAACTTGGTCTGCTATTGTGAACTTGTTAAAAACAGACCAAACCTCCAGTTCCGATAAGCTCTCCGGTAAGCATTCTTGTGTTGAGTTCTTACTTGATTCTGGAGCCTCTCATCATATGACAGGTGATGTTGATCTTCTTGTGGATGCGCATGACATTCCTCGAAGTATTGTTGTTCTTCATAATGGAAAACACACTTTTGCTACTATAAAGAAGGGATGATGTTTCTTGGAGATCACGTCAAACTCAATCGTGTTCTTTATGTTCCTGATCTCTCTTGCACTCTCATCTCTCTCGCTAGACTTTGTCGTGAGATGTCCTGCTACGCTATCACTGATTCATTATGTGTTATACATGACCGCACTTCGAAGATGCTGATTGGCGCAGGTGAAGAGAGAGATGGGGTTTATCACTTCGTGGAGCGGTTTCGGCTCGAGCTAACAATGTCAAGAAATCCACAAGAACTCTTTGGCATGAACGTTTGGGGCATCTATCTGCGAAGATCTAAGCTAGTATTTTATCTACTTTACCGGATTATGCACACCTTAGTAGTGCTAATAATGATTTTTGCGAAGTTTGTATTCAAGCTAAACAAACGCGGTCGGTTTTTTCCGAAAGTATTAACAAAGCGGATGCATCTTTTTCTTTGATACACTGTGATATCTGGGGACCATACAAAATTGCTTCTACAAGTGGAGCACATTATTTTCTTACTATTGTGGATGACTACTCTCGGGCCGTGTGGACCTATCTTCTTCTGGCCAAAAGCAAAGTTGCTATTCACCTCAAACAGTTTGTCGCCATGGCTCATCAACAATTTGGAAAAAAGATCAAAGTTATCCGTAGTGACAATGGGAGTGAGTTTCTCGGACTTCGCCATTTCTTTAAAGACCATGGCATTCTCCATCAAACTTCTTGTGTTTACACCCCACAACAAAATGGGAGAGTTGAGCGCAAACATCGTCATATTCTCAACATGGCACGTTCTTTGCTCTTTCAAGCTAACCTACCCATTGATTTTTGGGGCGAGAGTGTCCTCACGGCTGCGCATTTAATCAATCGCACTCCTACTCCGCTTCTACAAGGAAAGACTCCGCATGAGCTTCTTCATTCTACTCCTCCGTCTTATGCACAGCTTCGCGTATTTGGTTGTTTGTGCTTTGCCAAACGATATTCCTCTCGTCGTGATAAATTTCAAGAACGTGGACGGAAATGTATTTTTCTTGGTTATCCTCATAATCAAAAGGGTTGGCGTGTTTATGACATGGAAACTCAAGATATCTTCGTTTCTCGTGATGTTATCTTTAACGAAGATATTTTTCCATCCAGTTCGTCTACTGTCCCCGATCAACCTATTGCATCTCTGGTTATACCACTGCCGCTTGTCTCACCAAATGAATCAGTTGATGACACTTCTCCTGAGACTCTCAAAAACAGGGGGAGTCTCTCCACACCTCTCACTCCTACAATCGCTGATACTACTACATTTGTTGACTCTACTTCGGCTCTTGAATCCGCTGCTATTCCTGATGAGTTTTCTGATGACTTTGATGTTGGTACTGAACCGCTTGGTCGTGGTCATCAAACGAAGTTACCGTCTACTCGGCTCAAACCGTATGTCACGTACTCCGCACGTCACGCTGAAACCCTCATCTCTCTCAAGCCTACGTCTTCTCTGGCATCTTCAGGTACTTGTTTCTATCCTATAGCACATTATGTCTCTTGTGACAACTTTAGCTCTACTCATCAAAAGTTTCTTGCCGCCGTGACTATGGTTGATGAACCTGTTACTTATAAGCAAGCTGTTCAAATATTAGAATGGCGCGATGCTATGCGCAAAGAGATCGATGCTTTAGAACTTAACGAGACTTGGACGCTTGAACGACTTCCTCCTGGCGTCAAAGCTCTTGGCTCTAAATGGGTGTATCGGCTTAAGTTCAATTCCGATGGTACCCTTGAACGGTATAAGGCGCGGTTAGTGGCTCTTGGGAATCATCAAAAAGAGGGTGTTGATTTTTCAGAAACATTTGCTCCAGTTGCTAAACTACAAACAGTTTGTACCTTACTTGGTGTTGCTTCAGTTAAAAATTGGGAACTCCATCAGATGGATGTTCACAATGCCTTTTTACATGGCGATCTTGACGAGGATATCTACATGAAACCACCTTCGGGTTTTCTTCCAGCTGATCCGTCCCTTGTCTGTAAACTTAAAAAGTCTATCTATGGTCTTCGGCAGGCTCCTCGTTGCTGGTTTTCTAAGTTATCTACAGCCCTCCTAGACTATGGTTTTGTTCGTTCTCACAAAGACAACTCTTTGTTTACTTATCGACGTGGTGCTGTTGTTCTGCATGTTCTTGTTTATGTTGATGACTTAATTGTGTGTGGTGCTAATTCTACGGTTCTACAATCATTTAAAGCTTATTTGTGTCGCTGTTTCAAGATGAAGGATCTCGACATGTTAAAGTACTTTCTTGGCATTGAGGTTGCTCGTGGACCTGATGGCATATTCTTATCTCAACGGAAATATTGTCTTGATATCATTGATGAGTGTGGTCTTTACGGCTCGTATCCGTTAGATACTCCTATGGAGCAAAATCATACGCTGTTGGATTCCACATGTAAACCGTTCTCAGACCCAGCACAATATCGACTTCTTGTTGGAGGTCTTGTCTATCTGACTCATACGCGTCCTGAACTGTGTTACGCTGTGAACATTCTTGCTCAGTTCATGCAGATTCCTCTTGTCGATCATTGGGATTCGGCACAACGTGTGGTTCGTTACTTAAAAGTCTTCACCTGGTCAAGGTGTCGTTCTTTCTTCCACCGCTTCGCTCCAAGTGAATGCCTATTGTGATTCCGATTACAACAAATGTCCTTCTACTAGGCGGTCTCTTACTGGTTACATTGTTATGCTTGGTGATTCACCACTTCAATGGAAGACAAAGAAGCAAAGTCGTGTATCTCTTTCATCGGCTGAAGCAGAGTATCGTGCCATGGCTATGACTTGTATGGAGCTCTTGTGGCTAAAGGAGGTTTTGCAGTTTCTTGGCGTAGATCATCCTCAGCCCATGCGTTTATTCAGTGATAGTCAAGCAGCTCTTCAAATCGCAGCAAATTCTGTCTTTCATGAACGAACCAAGCATATTGAAAGTGATTGCCATTTATTCGTGATGAGATTACTTGCGGTACCATTTCTACTACTCACATTCCTACTAAAGAACAGCCGGCTGATATCTTCACTATAGCTCTCAGCTGTAATCAATTCCCGTATCTACGGTCCAAGTTGGGCGTTCTAAACTTACACGCTGCACCTTGAGGGGGAGTGTTACGGAAAAGGATATATTCCATATATTCTTGTTTATATCTTTAGTCAATATTCTCTACTTGTACATCAAGTCTCTTGTATCTATATATACTCTTTACCTATCAATAAAAAATCCGACGTTTTCTCTGAGATTTACAATTTCAAGCGTCATTGATGTTGCTCTTACACCACCTCCATTGGTGAGTCAATGGAGAGGTTTGGGTATGATTTTGGAAAAAAAAAACTCATTTTATGTTATAGTGTCTTCCCTTAGACACTAAAAAAAAGAGAGAAATTTAACAGTAATACCATTGACCGTACTGAAACTTATGCCCAATGCCACATTTCGAAAAACTTTTTCGCGGGTGCCATAGAGCATAGATTAAAGACCAAATGACATAACAAAGTCAAAATATTTGACATAAAGTTGTTTTACTCGGCATAATCGCCATGTATAATGAAACCGTGAAAATATATTATTTTCTTATAACATTTATTCTCAAAACACAAAAGGAGACCACTTGATGTGTCCGTGATTTATAGGATTTTAACAATGGTTTTTATATTCATTTTGAATCTTTTGTTGAGTCAATGTGTGTTTTTAGAGTTTTTTTAGTTTTTTATATATGAGTCTGTATAGATTTTAGATTACTTTGGAAGGAAACTGAACGTTTTGAGATGAAAACATGCAGTTGAAAATAGAATACCAGTAGAATCGTCACATTGTTTGGCATGAGACGAAGGACTTCTCACCAATGTATCGTTCACAAGTTTTGACACAAGGTAGATGAGGATGTTAGCTGTTATTCCCAAGTGGTTTGAAGAAGATCCAACGGCGCTATCAAATATTATGAGCAATACAGTGAGACTGATCAGTCTGACGAGCAGATGGTACAGACGCAGAAGAAGCACCCATGATCGACCGGTCCTCACTTGGGATCGACTGGTCCTCACTTGGGATCGACCGGCCTCATACCGAAGCAATTTTTCATTTTTTGTATTAAACCGATTTTTAGGGTTTTATTTTGGTATTTAAGATAGAGGCTTGGTCTCCAAAGACATAACTTTTATTCTACGCAGCCTTTGCGTACTTGTAAGCTTTGGGAGAAGATCTCTAATCCTTTTTAACACTTTGGAGAAGAATTCTGAACCCTTCTAATATTTTCTTTTACAATTCAATTATGTTTTTTTCATCATTGATTTGCAGTTCTTTTATCTCCATGTCTGAGTAGTTTCTTTGTTGGGTTTAGGGTTTCTTAAGATATTTATGATTTAATTGATATTAGGTTGTAGATTGGAGTTGATCTTGTTGTTCTTCATCTTTGTTGCTCTTATTTCTGGAACTAGATTAGCTAATTAGTTTCTGTTCTTAGGATTAATTCATCTAGGCATCGAAAGTGTTGTTGAATTTTCTGAAAAATAACAAAGGTGAGAAAAGTGATTCTTAGCCAACGGGAGTTGAAGTTAAGACACTTTGTGAACATATCAAACTTGAACCTTGTTAATGTTTGCATGATTTTCTGAATTCAAACGGGAGTTTATGGTTTTAAAATTTTATTGCATAGATAGTTAACACTGCAGTAGCGGGTTAGCTTTACACTAGTGGTTTGAGTTCAAGAATGGTCCTTAATGCACTCCATCTAATTATCTGCATTTGTTATCATAATTCTCTGATGATTCCCTGTGCCCAATGCCTTTTTATTGATTGATTTAAACACATTTTTAATTTACAACTTTTGTTAGTGACTTTCAAACACAAACTCTTCTTTGTCTTAGCTATATTTAATCTTTATAATTTCATATTGTGATTGTTTCGTCTCTTGGATTCAATCATGAAGTGTTACGATGATACCACTAGATCTTGGTTGAGTCCGTATTAGGTTTTAGTTGACCTGGTGATTTATATAGCGATGTGGGTGACAAGTTTACCATCCTATAGACGAAAGAAGTTCGTGCTTTTCTTCTACACTCACCAACTCTATGGTCTCTACATAATCTTCTACGTAATCCACGTGGGAGACTCGTGGTTCTGCATGATCCGATCCTGCCCAACATCTTCCTGTTTTTCATCAACCGTTACTTGAGATTCTTACAGTCCGCCAAGAGAACCGGACTTGTTTCCGCTAGGATCTTACCTTCAGACAACCTCGAACTCACTTTCTCCAAAACTAGTTCCTCCGTTTACGTTTACATTCAAATTAAACAACAACAATAGGAGGGTTTTCCTTATATTGTAACAAGTATATTTTTTATTATAAATAATTAAATACAAACGCAAAATGTAAACGAGATGAAAAATAGTTTTGTTAGATTTCTATTTTTAAAAAGTGAACATTTTAATGATGAATTTAATTGAATGTGAATGCAACATTAAACATGTAAACGCAAAATAAAACAGAAATATAACAACCAAAATCATATTGAACGTAATTACGTAAACTATACGCTCAATAATTTGGGCTAGAGTGCCGTGTTCAAGACACAATATACAATGTATAATTATTGTAACCATTTGTTTCATGATCTCACTATAGGGCTACAATATACACCAACAAGTATATTGTTTCTACATGTACCGAGCATATCCAAGCTTCAATGGTATCCATTCACAATAACTTCGAGCAGCAACTTGGAGAAAGATACGCTAAGTGTTGTAATCAGAAAACAGGGAAGTTGGACTCAAAAGCTTTACATCCATATCTCTTCTTCCATTGATTCTCTCGAAGTTTCTACTGAAGGTCCTTATGGCCCTAACTCTTTTGATGTCTCGAGGTACAAACTCAAAGGTCTTCTTTCAGTATCTTACCTAACTACTTTGTCTTAAGTTTAACCAATTGTCATTTTTCATCATATACAGGCATAACTCTCTAATACTAGTAGGCGATGGCAGCGGAGTTACACACTTCATTTCGGTTATCGGAGAACTCATCTCTGAGAGCCAAAACCAAAGCACAAAGCTACCAGATGTTCTTCTTGTTTGTGCCTTCAAACATTATCATGATCTAGCGCTTTTAGACCTAATCTTCCCATCGGATATATCAGTCACAGACATTTCCAGGCTGAATCTCCGAATTGAGGCCTATGTTACAAGAGAAGACAAGAAGCCCGAGACGACTGATGATCACAGACTTCTACAGACAAAATGGTTCAAACCGCAGCTTCTAGACTCTCCTATTCGTCATGTTTCTCTTGCTCATAGCGATTGTCACACGTTACTATGTATACCCTATTGATCGTAACACAGGAAAGATATATAATTTCTCGTACAGAGCGCTTTGGGACATGTTCCTAGGATGTGTGTGCATTTTCATCTCTTCAAGCATAGTTTTCTTATGGCGCAAGAAACAGAACAAAGAAGGAGATAAGGAGTCTAAGAAGCAGGTACAGAGTGTAGATTTTCAGACGCCCACGTCTTCTCCAGGTTCATGGTTTCACGGCCAAGAGAGAGAGCTGGAGAGCGTTCCATATCAATCTATAGTACAAGCCACTTCAGTCCACTTCGACTCCAAACCTAATCTGAAAAGTAAGTAATCTGTTACATACATGAGCATCACTTCACTTACATAACATAATGGTGTAAGTGAATGTATATGCATGAACCTGATACTTTTGAATCTTATCGTTTTGCAGAGATTCTGTTTGAGGCATGAAGTTGCAAAGATATGTTCATCTGGTTTGGCTAAGAACCTTCACTTTGAGGCAATTAGTTTCAACTGGTGATCGAGTCCATGTTCTAACCATGTTTGTTTGTTGTATCTGTAATGGACCTTTGATGTTTAGACGGCTTGCTGCTAAATTATTCTTGTAACATAATGCAAAAATGGAATGTTAATATATATGGCATCTTCACCTTTTCAGTCCATTTATCACTTTAGTTTTTCTTGTTGTTATCTTTTGTTTGTTATAATACTTTATTTTCTTCTTTCAAATTTATATCAAAAAAAATACAAAGATGAAATCTACATTTTTTGTTTTTAAAAATCCAGTTGGCCAATATTATAAAATAAACTTAAATGCAGCATGTAAAATCAAATATATATCAAATAATATGAAACATAAATCATTATTTATAGAACATAATCGTATAATTAATATTACATGGCCATTCTTTCTAGATCACAGGTCTATAATCAGTTTAAGCCAGTCTGTTATAGTTTTGTTCGATAAAAATAGTTATTATACTAGATGAGGACACTGGGACTTGGTGTAGCGAAGACGAGCATGTCAGTTTCAGATAGTGTAACCCATGCCTCAACGGCTCAACCCCTCCAACGTCCTTAGCGTCCATTAACACGACCTGCGTTTTATCAATGGAATCGGGGGCAACCCAAACCGGATTACCCCATCCAAAATCCGCCTCATAAAATGACATTCTGCACCAGCTAGACACAGCATATGTCTCCGTTTCAGGACTTACCTCACACAACGAAGTCAGCATCGCACTTGCGATTCTCTCTTTGGCTTCAACTCTACTCTTTGCGTCTTCAGGATCGTTTCTGATAAGTTCATTGAGCTCCTCTTTAGTTCCATGCATCTTAGAGACCGTTTCTTCGATTTCCATCTTACTCTCTGAGCTCTCCATAAATAATGGTAAAAAGAAGAAGTTTCCAATTGCCTTGTGTGGCAAGAGAGAGGTAGAAACTCTAGGTCGCAAGTCCATTGACTGGTGCGACTTTGTCATGCATCTAAACAGCAGCGCCGTGATGGACTCAACACGGGTAGCTTGTGGCACACGTTTTCCACCAGAAGCTCTGTTTTTGAGATTTTCAATCATCAAAGCACCAAAGAAAAAGCTCTTTGTCTTGGATTTTGTTTCGTGTATGAGTAACGGAGGAAACTCGATAGTAATATCAGCAGGAGGGTAGAAATCAGCCGCCGCAAATTCAGGGTTCACTGTGTCAGCATACCCTTTTGCAGCCTTTGTCCAGCTGCAAACAAATGTTGACAACGAGGCTGCATCACATATCTTGTGAGAGACGCTAACTGCAACCGCGAATCCTCGGTCTCTGAAGAAAATGACCTTGACATGCAACAAAGGCCAGGTATCTGGATCTGCATGGTCCGGAGAGGCAATGAGCTTGTGAACCAAGTCAGCATCTGATGGGTTTCTCAGATATCAGCCCGTGCCTCTGTAAACAAAGCTCCCTCGTCATTGCAATGGACAGTGACGCCTTCTTTGATTCTTCCAGCGAACGGATAAAAAAGAGAGAGAGTCTGAGAGAGTGAGCTCTTGAGCCTCTGGACAACAATGTCTCCTTTGTTTTCTTGATCATTGTAGAAGAAAATGGCGGAAACGTAAGTTGAAGGAAGGAACTGGTCGAAGAGAGAAATAGAAAGGGTTTGGAGATGATCAGGTGAAGCGGGTCTGATTATTTCTTTGCTTAAGAGTTCTAGCTGTTGACTTAAGTTTGAAGTTAACTTAAGAAATGAGCTACACTAATCCTATTATGATTCTAGAGAGATAAGGATCAAAATAAGTTAGGAGTTATCTAACTTATGTGGTTTCCTAGTAGGATTAGGATTTGTGTTTTACTATATATATATGTGTCGAGGCATGACACAATGATGTAGTGGTTTTAAGAGAGGAAGAGAGATTGGGAGTTTAAGTTTTGAGAGAATTTTCTTAAACTAATAAAAGTGAGTTTATACTTTTACAATCTTGTGTTCGTTAAAACCATATTCTATTTCTAGATTTGGTATCAGAGCTATGAGAGATATTGTGGAAGCAGCAAAGATGGTGGAAGGAGGAGGATCCTCTTCCCTTAAATGTCCTATGTTGAATTTCTCAAACTATACTGTTTGGGCGATGAAGATGAGGATCCTTCTGAAAATACATAAGGTGTGGCCAATTATTGAAGAACCAAAGGATGATGCTGACATGAATGATATGGCGCTAGGTCTGTTGTTTCAGTCTATTCCAGAGGCTCTTATTCTGCAGGTCGGAGAACTTGGTACTGCTAAGAAAGTGTGGGATGCGATTCAGTCAAGACACGTAGGAGCAGAAAGGGTTAAAGAAGCAAGGCTGCAGACATTAATGGCCGAGTTTGATCGGCTCAAGATGAAGGATACAGAGAGAATCGATGATTTTGCTGGGAAACTATCCGAGATATCCTCAAAATCCGTAGCTCTTGGAGAAATCATTGATCAAACAAAGCTTGTGAAGAAATTTCTCAAGTGTTTGCCTCGAGCAAAATATATACACATCGTAGCCTCATTAGAACAAGTTTTGGACCTTAACAAGACCAGTTTTGAAGAGATCATTGGCCGTTTAAAAGTATATGAAGAACATGTTGCAGAAGAGCAAGAAGAATCAATGACAACAGATCAAGGTCAAACCAAGTTGTTATATGCAAACAACGACACACAATCCAGCTATTCACCAGTTCCCGTTGCTGCTCCACCAACTCGTGATTACAATAGTAATTTTAGAGGTAGAGGTCGAGGAGGACGCTACTACAGGGGAAGAGGTCGAGGGAGATCTTATGAGGCTAGAGATTTGTCTGAGGTGACATGTTTCCGATGTGATAAGCAGGGTCACTTTGCCTCAAGATGTCCTGATCGCCTTCTCAAACTTCAAGAAACACAAGAAAGGGAGAATAATGAGACAGAGAATGCAGATGAGCTAATGTTGCATGAGATAGTGTTCTTGAATGAAAAGAAGGTTGTACCAAGCAAATATGAGTTGCAGAGAGGAGAAGATGATATGTGGTATCTTGACAATGGAGCGAGTAATCACATGACTGGTGATCTAAGATATTTCTCAAAGGTTGACTATTCGATTACTGGAAAAGTGAAATTTGGTGATGATTCGAGAATAGATATCAAGGGGAAAGGCACCGTGAAGTTTACTGATGAGAATGGAGAACTATGAACATTAACCAATGTTTATTACATACCTGGTCTTAAGAGTAATATCATTAGCCTTGGCCAAGCCACAGAATCAGGGTGTGATGTGAGGATGAAGGGAGAGTACTTGACAGTACACGATCAAGAAGGAAAGCTGCTTGTTAAGACACCAAAGTCTAGAAATCGACTTTACAAAGTTCGTATGGGGATAAAGAATGATGTGTGTTTACAGTCTGCAGTTTAAAGTGATTCATACACATGGCATGCGAGAATGGGGCATGTCAACTTCGAGTCAATAAGATCAATGATTCAGAGAGAGTTAGTCACCGGGTTTCCACATATACAACTTGAAAGAAGGATCTGCAGTTCGTGTCTATTTGGGAAACAGACAAGACAAATGTTTCCTCAGGCAACAACTTTTCGAGCAACCATGGCATTGGAGCTTGTTCATGGTGATTTGTGTGGTCCGATAACACCAAGTACTGCGGCTGGGAACAGATATGTTTTTGTCCTTATTGATGATCATTCTAGATATATGTGGACAATTTGAAAGAGAAAAGTGAGGCTTTCAACAAATTCAAGAAGTTTAAGGCAGTAGTGGAGCAAGAAACAGGGAAGCACATACAAACTTTCAGAACAGATAGAGGAGGAGAGTTTGTGTCACATGAGTTTGACTCTTTCTGCAGTGACAATGGTATTAAGAGACAGCTCACAGCTCCATACACCCCTCAGCAAAACGGTGTGGTTGAAAGACGCAATAGGACTTTGATGGAGATGACTAGGAGCATCCTAAAGCACATGTCTGTTCCAAATTACTTATGGGGAGAAGCAGTACGGCATGCTACGTATCTGATCAACAGGTTAGCTTCAAGGTCGTTGAATGAGAAGACTCCGTATGAGGCGTTTCGTGGAAGAAAACATAATCTCAGCCATCTTCGAGTGTTTGGTTGCACATTTGCTAAGATGGAGCAACCACACCTGAAAAAACTCGAAGACAGATCACGAATGTTGGTACACTTGGATACAGAACCAGGATCAAAAGCATATCGCTTGTTTGATCCTAAAACTCGGAAGGTTGTGGTTAGTCGTGATGTTAATTTTTGATGAAACAAGAAGCTGGGACTGGGATAAGAGACAATTAGAACAGGGTGAAGTTGGAGGTTTCAGGATCAATGTCGGTGGTTTTGGTAATCATGGAATTCAAGGAGCAGAGTTCGAAACAGAGCAAGGTGAAGTCAGGTCAAAATCTGGTAATCATGATGATGGTGGAAATAGTGATAATGTTGATGACAGTGGCGAAGAGGTTTCAGAACAACCAGTGATACTGAGAAGAACTACAAGGCATAGGACGAAACCGGCACACCTTGATGACTATGTCTTACCGGATCATCTGGATAAGTATGCTCTCTTTGCTGAGGAAGAAGGAGAGCGATTATTTATGTGTCTAAACAATGAGCCAAGAGATTTTTATGAAGCTCAAGAATCAGAAAAATGGATGAAGGCATGTGAGGAAGAGATACACTCTATTGTTAAGAATCACACCCTGAACCTTGTTGATCTTCCAATTGGAGTGAAGCCAATAGGTCTGAAGTGGGTTTTTAAGCTCAAAAGAAACTCTGATGGCAGCATAAACAAATACAAAGCAAGGCTTGTAGCTAAGGGATATGTGCAGCGGTACGGTATTGACTTTGAAGAGGTATTTGCTCCGGTTGCGCGTATAGAAACAATTTGTCTTCTGATCAGTCTTGCAGCAACGAATGGATGGGAGATACACCACCTTGACGTGAAGACAGCGTTTCTTCATGGAGAACTGAAGGAAACAGTTTTCGTAACTCAGCCAGAGGGTTTTGAAGTAAGAGGCTCAGAGGACAAGGTCTACAAGTTAAATAAAGCCTTGTATGGCTTAAAACAAGCACCATGGGCTTGGAATGATAAGCTAAATCAAATTCTCAAGGATCTGCAGTTTAAGAGGTGTACTAAAGAGCCATCGGTCTATCGAAAAAAGGTGAATCAAGGTTTCATTGTTGTTGCAGTATATGTCGATGATCTGTTTGTGTCAGGAACAGATATAAAAGTCATTGAGGACTTTAAGAAGGAGATGGCAAGTAAATTTGAGATGAGTGATCTCGGAAGATTAACCTACTACCTTGGGATTGAGGTATGTTAGCATCAAGGAGGAATTACGCTAAGCCAAGGTCGTTATGCGTTGAAGATATTGGAAGAAGCAGGGATGAAAGACTGTAATATGGTTCACACGCTCATGGATGAGGGATTGAAGTTGTCAAAGTCTCCAAAAGAAAAGGATATAGATGCGACTAAGTATAGGAGAACTGTTGGATGTTTTCGTTATTTGCTTCACACAAGGCCGGATCTGTCATATTGTGTTGGGGTGCTAAGTCGTTATATGCAGAATCCGAAGGAGTCACATGGTGTGGGAATGAAGCAGTGCTTGAGGTACTTACGAGGAACAACAACATTTGGACTGACGTTTGCAAGATCAATTTCACCACGGGTTTCGACCAGGCTAGTTGGTTATAGTGACAGTAGTCACAATGTGGATCAAGACGATGGCAAGAGCACGACTGGTCATGTTTTCTATCTAGGAGACAGCTTGATTACATGGTGCTCACAGAAGCAAGATACGGTGGCGTTATCCTCCTGTGAACCTGAGTTCATGGCCGGCACCGAAGCTGCGAGACAGGCGATTTGGCTGCAAGACCTCCTTGGAGAGATCACAGAGTTATCATGTGAGAAGGTGGTTATTCGAATAGATAACCAATCTGCCATTGCATTGACCAAGAACCCAGTTTTCCATGGGAGAAGCAAGCACATACACACAAGGTACCATTTCATTAGAGAATATGTTGAGAGAGGGCTTGTGGAAGTTGAGCATATACCAGGAGAAGAACAGAAAGCAGATATATTAACTAAAGCTCTTGGAAGGATCAAGTTTAAGGAGATGAAGGAGCTTATTGGAGTAAGAGACTTGGCTGGAGTTAACTTCAAACTTAGGAGGGAGAACGTTGACTTAAGTTTGAAGTTAATTTGAGAAATGAGCTATACTAATCCTATTAGAATTATGATTCTAGAGAGATAAGGATCAAAATAAGTTAGGAGTTATCTAACTTATGTGGTTTCCTAGTAGGATTAGGATTTGTGTTTTACTATATATATGTGTCGAGGCATGACACAATGATGTAGTGGTTTTAAGAGAGGAAGAGAGATTGAGAGTTTAAGTTTTGAGAGAATTTTCTTAAACTAATAAAAGTGAGTTTATATACTTTTACAATCTTGTGTTCGTTAAAACCATATTCTAATTCTAGACTAGCTCCATTTGTTACTTCTTCCTTTTGAACAAAATATTAAAAGGCGTTTGAGAGTTGCTCATATTTGGCACTAGATCTGTATGTGTACATATAATAGAGAGAGAGGTAGATACATGAATTCGACACGGCCGACAATATCAATACTGTGTATACTGTTTTGGTTTGTGGTTGGAAATGGATATATTGGGTTAGTCAATGTTTTGTTCAAAAGGCATTGACTTTTAAGAGCACAAAACAGTAAAAAGATCGGGTGTCTTAAAGGACGAGTTATGTTGGTAGCTCAAAGGACGAGTACGGCACCGCTATTTTCAAAAAAAAACTCTCTTGAACGTCCGCCAGGGTATATGATTCATTGAATGTTGAAATTAAAACGTTATATTACAAAAAATTTGGTCCGAATAATGCATGCAGCTCGCTGTATTACATTTATGAATGTTAAATGAGTATGATACTCATTCTGTTTCAAAATACATTATAAAATGTTTTAGTTAAAACATGTATATTAAGAAATAATTATTTTTAAAAAATTTAACCAATCATACTGACTGCATAATATAAAATATAAAAGTAATCTAAAAGTTACATAGAAAATTGGAAACATGCTATATTATGAAACAAAAATACTTCTCTAAACATCCTATTTTATGAAACGGAAATTGTATTATTTTTGATCTTTTTAAAAAATATCTGAATTTTCATTAATGAATATGGATTGTAGAAGCTACAAAAGAGTATGATATTATGGTCTCGTGGGAATTCGATGTACCAGATGTTGACGAACCATATAAAATGGATTTACCAAAACGATCGGTATAATAACGAAGCAATCTTTTTTTTTCTATCAAATGCTATGTATACGGATTTGTTGCATTAATTAGGCCATTATGGCTATGCATGTAGATAATCCTAAAACAAGCGGATTTAGCTAACACATTACGAAAATGTCATTAGGGAAACATAGTGGAGGTAAAACGATTTTTTTTTTGAAGAGCTTACAGCGAAGGCTAAGTC
This sequence comes from Camelina sativa, assembly GCF_030686135.1. NCBI lineage: Eukaryota > Viridiplantae > Streptophyta > Magnoliopsida > Brassicales > Brassicaceae > Camelina > Camelina sativa. Next base: position 16,617,620 of record NC_141899.1, on the reverse strand, counting down.
TTCAAGTTTTCGTATGCGAGAAACACCATTATTCTTAATTGACAGCGTCTATTGTCTATAGCTTTAGAGGGGAAAATGACTAAATGAGTCCTGTGCAGTTTATATATAACTTCCAAGATTTTTTGGCATGGGACGATTTTCCACCATATAAACTGATCAGTGGTCTTTATTTTGTTGGCTTTATAACCTCGTAAAGTAAACTTTATAATTCATTTTTCGAAGGAAAATTATTGTGTCTTAGTAAGGGACAAAAAATATCTTTTTAATTCGCATGTATAACATGTGACTGTGTTAAAAAATTGTCCCACAATTACTCCGTCCAAAAAAATATGAACTGGGGAATAATAAGACTATCAGCCATAGATATAATATCCTCATTTAATTTCAGTGAAAAAAAAAAATTGTTACTATCAAAATGAAAATGAAGCAAAAAAATAAAAAATAAAAAATCGAAATAAATAGAATCTTGCTAAAAACTTCTTTTGTCGTCAAAACATTACCAGTTATTTGCCATGGAAACCTCATCTCATAAAAGAAACTCTAGCAAAGAAGAGTACTAACTAACCCAAAAATATCAAGAAAAATGAGAAACTTCAGAACCTCTCAATTATTCTTCAGAATCAAAAAGAACTAGATCAGTTTCCCATGCTATTGCACTAATTAAACTTTATTATATACAGAAATTTTGTATATTATTTTTATAATTGTAAAATATTTTTTGATTTTTTTATATTCGTTTTAAAACCATTTTGATATTTTATATTAGTTTTAAATCATCTCATCATATAATTTTAACACTTTACATAACTCATTCATCATATAACTCATTACATTTAATACATCATCTGCTATAAAGATTTTAAATATATTTATTTTTAAATTAAAATTAGAGTATTTTTGTAATTTTAATTTTTTTGATATGTTAAATATTTATTATAATCTTAAAAATATCGATTTCAATCATTTTTAAAATATTTCAATTATTTATTTTATTATGTAAAATTATGCATTTCAACAAAATAATTTATGAAGCTGAATATAAATATTCAAAGAATGACCCGCTAGTCAGCAGAAATTTTTGTTTGGCTACAATTTTTTTCTCATAGATTGAACAACTTTTATTTGTTTTTAAATGTTCAAATTATAACATATGCTGAAAAGAATATAGTTTTTATTATTATATGGATGATAAGATGATTTATTTATTTCACAAAAATATAATCATATGAGGATAAGAGGTGAAATATAATTATTAATGATAAATTAATATGGTAAGTTAGATATCAAATCTTATATATTTATTTTAATTGGGTATATTTTTTTGAAATTTATAATGTACTTTAGTTTTTCTAAAATACTTTAATTAAATAAATTAGTATTTGACATGTTTACTCTTAATGACTATGTATTTGTTTGTTTTAAAAACTTATATTTGTAAATGACATTGTGTTACCTTTTAAAAGGTTAAGTTCAAAAGTGTATTTCCCAGTTAATAAAAGGAGAATATTATTCTTTCCTATACACAGATTCATGAAATATATTAATCATTGTTATTATTATTTTTTTAATTGCATTCCTTGCTCTAAAATCAGTCATCAACCGCATATATAATTAATTATATAACATTCATTCATACCTACTATTTTGCCTCAAATTAATTCGAAATACAAAAATAATGGTACGTATGTTTTGTAAGTTTTAATTAAATGATATCTCTATAAGTGTATTATGGATGTATTCCTTCTATTTTGTATGCATTTCAATTCACGGGGGTTTTCTTTTGCATATTTCCTTTACAGTGGATACCTTTAAATAAAATATGTGTACGATTGAATATGATTCACCTAAAAAATCAGAAGAAACAGAAAAAAAATGGCATCTATGTTAATATTTCTGAAGTACATTTTGTGGTTTACCCTTTTAGTTTTACTTATTTATAAAGTTATTTACAACATTAACCTCTAAGAAATTGAAAAATTAACCAATAACTAAAACAGAAAATTCCTAAAATATCTCTACAATAACTTTCTGCTTTCTTTTAAATTTCTTTAAAGAAAAAATTATTATTTAAGAACCATATCAAGAACAAAATCCTAAACTTCCCTAACAAAGATTCAATTACAATAACTTTCTGCTTTCTTTTGGTTAGTGGTATCTTAGATATTGTGCTTGGTGTTTATTACAATGATTCAATTACAATGATGTTCTCTAAAAAATATCTCTTGAAATCGAATCTTTCTTAATTTTTTCTTTAGTATAAATATGAAGTATAACCAACAATTAAGTTATATATTAACTCACTTAGATTGGTTGGATCCTAGGATAATTGATATTAGATTCTTTGAAGATTAAAACAATTTTATTTTTGATTATTAAAATATAGTTCCACAGTGTACCACCGATTTAAAACCTAGTGTAATTACAAAAATCTTGCCAACGATATACATGGTACTCTATACATATATGGAAACCAAAGAAATCTTTTTCATATGAAAACTAAAGAAGTATGAGTGGATAGTTTATTCGCCATAAACCTAATAAGTGGTCCTTCTCTGAGACATATCTGGTGGGACGCCAATATGAAGAAAATTGGGTCGATGTTCTTGTTCGTTATTACAATTGGATTCCTTTGAAGGTTTTTTAACAAAATGGTGTACACCGATTGAAAATAATATATTATAAAATTAAAATAGAATAACTCAGTTCTAAAGCTCTAACTAGACTAAGTGACTAACCCATATCTTTTTTTGTACAAGAACTTCTAACCATTTTTTCATATATTAACAAAACTGCCATCTAACTATATTTGCGTCTTCGGGATCGTTTCTGATAACTGATAAGCTGTTCATTGAGCTCCTCTTTAGTTCTCTGCGGCTCATAACCATCATTTTTGAACAGCTTACAGCGAAGGCTAAGTCTTGAGGTTTTCAAATGCAAGAAATTAAAACACCATATATACAATATACATAAGTTACTATCTATGACCGTAATATATGAAATCGAGTCATGCAGATTGTAATTCAAATCTAAATGGATTTACCAACAAAAGTAAATATACGAACAGAAATGGATTATTTACCAGAAATACAAATAAACATACAATAATGGATTCACCAACAAAAGTACAAATAGAAAGAGAAATGGATTTATTACCATAAATACAATAAACATAAAAGAAATAAAAATGACAATCTGACCATCATTGTGTAGAGAATTTATTCAATGGATTGGAATAACCACCTCCACAACATTTTCAAATAGGTATACTTTCAACGAGCAAAGAAATGATGTGCGCCTTCAAGAACTCGGGGTGGGTGTAAGCATCTTGGTACCTATAGAATACATCGATGACACGGGAAAGGTTAAAAACTCGCATTAAAAGAGGGAAAGGAAACGCATGAGGCCTCATTAGCTCTTGGTTCAAGCCCTTCCATGCATCTGAAACAATGTTTCCCATTTCTTCCACAGCTATTTCCTTGGAAACACCAAACTGATTCATATAACAATCAATTCCAGTTGCTACATGCTCCCGTTTGTTTTCAAACTGCAATTACAAAATACCAAACGTATTCAATTTGAAAAATTAATACATATATACATATATAGTTAGGATTCCAAACTTGAATTGTTCTCACTTCGTAGCTGGAAATGTCATCTGTGAATCTACTGATTATCTCAGAAGCTACCCTAATTTTAGGATGTGAGCTTAACCATTCAAAAGCATCAAGCTTCGCAACATCTGTCATCCTCACGAATGTCACGGCTATCAAGGCATAGTAACCTGAAGACAAGATTGCATTCTCTTTATACTCATCAAATGTAGCAATGTAGTCCCTTTTCAACCACTTTGCCTCTTGCATATATCCATTCGCTGTTCTTTGCAACTGATTGTGAAGAGTTGAGTTAGTTATATTGGATATATATACAATCAGAATGATGCTTAAAGTTGGTTCTTTTGGTCTTAACTGATTTCTTGAGATGGAAGCCACAACCTGACCTTCCTTCTTTCTCAAGTTCCTCTTCTAGTTTATCATAGAAATCTACCGTGGCATGGTAAATGTACTTCATGCTGTCAGGTATCCCATTAGGAGCAGCGGGAAGCCACCTGCGTTAAAGCCATATATCTTATAAGTCAAAAAAACCATAGAAAAATTCAAACTTTATAATACACATTATTGTATATATATGTATCAACAAAGCCATATATCTTATATATGTACTTTTCCATTGCATCTGTGAAAAGCTCAAGTTCCTCCACTGTTCCATATGCATCATACATATCATCAAGAGCTGTGAATAAGATTAGTGCAATAGCTGATATAATTCGTGCTTGAGAATACTGAGGCTCGAAAAATGCTCCAAGTGACCACAAGTACGCCTCTGTTATCCTATGCCGTGTGTATGTAACTTTAGATTCAATCTCCATGTCATGGTGCCACCTAAATATTATATGAAAGAAGTTCAACAATCCATGCAAGAAAATTATGTATATATGTGTTGAGTGGCCATGATAGTTGTTACCTTGCGACCCAAGAAAGCTCTTCACGGTGTAATATTTGCAGCAAATTAAAATCTATCTTTGCAAACTCAAGTATTGTTGGGTCACACGACTCTTCTTCCTGGTAATATGAGATATATTGTCTCGTTTCTATCCTTGAGATGCCTTTGTGGTATGGATGTCTCAGGGCATTCTTGATGCGAACTGCGAGATGGGGGCTAGATTGAGACGAAATTTCTTTTAAATGAAGGCGTGAGAAAGCGAGAGCCTCGTCAATAATGTCTTCTCCGTGAGTGCTCCATTGTGCAGATTCATACAAACTTAACATCCCGTTTGCATCAGCCACCAAGTGTCCTTTGAACTTCCCATTTTCGTCCGTGAACTTCTCAAACACATCTTGAGGTGAATAAATGAAAATTTGTGTTAAATGAAAATTTTTGAGTTAAATGAATACCATGAAAAGTGTGTAGTGTTGTTCATTCATATATCTTAAAGTATTTTTAATTACCAGCAGAAAGTTTAAAGCCGAATTGCCTGAAAACTTGGAAAAGTATTCCAACCGTGTACAAATCGCACCCGTCGTGTCTTATCGTCTGATTAAAGTCAGGACAATCAAATAACTTATCCAACTGCTCTACAATATCTCTCTCAAAGTGATAAGAGACACCAAGGCGGCATAGAGCATCTATGTATTTGATGTGCTCTATCGGATTCGCTTTCGAAGACATAAACGATTCCTTCACAACCTCCTTTAGCGTAGCATGCTTCTCTTTGAACGTGTCATTACCCTATGGCAATGAAATATTCCAGTATACATGAGTTAATAAAATCATAGTATATACTACAAATAGTAAATACTGCATGAAATAATTAATATGAAAATGATATATATACGTACGAGGTCAGACGTTGAGAAAGAGGTTAAGGGATCTTCCCAGATGTTTGCAGGAAAATCAGCTACTGGACGGTGGATGTCACTCCCCATGCTAAAAGTTTCAGGTAGAAATTATTTTTTTCACTAATTATAAATGAATCACTTTTGGTTTCACAAATTAAGCTTTGGCTATACAACTAATTAAGTTCCATACACTTATATATAGAAATGTTCGAAAAACAAAACCATTGCGATATTCAAGATTTAGGCATTGGACGATTTTCCACCATATAAACTGATCAGTGGTTTTTAATTTTTTGGCTTTAAGAAATATGGTCAACATTGTACTATTCAGTTTACGTAGGAGAATTGTTTCGTCTTAGTGTCTTACTAAGGGACAAAAAAAGTCATTTTATTCCACAAGTATAACATGTGAAATTGTGAATGGTTCGCTATAAGTTTGTCCCACGCAATCTCTGCCAAATAATATGAGTTGGAAATAAGACTTGGCCCCTTAAAGCATTTTCATTAGACATATTAGAAAAGTGTCTTAATGTATATAACTTAAAAGTTACTAGGTTTGGACCCGCACATACGTGCGGGGTTAATTTCAAAACTAAGTTAGGTTTGCAATATATTAGATATATACGGATTATCTTTGTAAACCAATTTTTAGGAATATTATTAAAATTCATAATCAAAACTATACCAATTTAGTATTCCATTTGATTTTAATGGGCTTAGACACAAAAATGATCATTTGTTTTGTTATGAGCAAAGACAAATACTCATCCCATCACATATATCAATGTTTTTCCATCTCATAACCATCACATATATATCAATGTTTTTCTATGTCCTGTTTATGTTCTATCACATAAACATCTCATAATTATTGGTCGACACTCCCGAACAGGGATTAAATCAATTTCCGGATCTGAAAGTTTTTTAAAAAAAATCATTGATACATTTACACACATTCATAAAAATTTCTATAAGGATACGATTCATCATTCCTCTTTCAAATCTGAGGAAACCAAAGAGATTAGAGTAACTGAATTTCATAATCATCAAATCTAAAATGTTAATAAACAATCCAAGAATGAATGATAGATAAAGGAAAGACTACAAACAAAGCAAGAATATAACCTTGACAGCAACCGATTTTTTCCAAACCCTACCAATTACAAAGAACACAAGTTAGATTAAACCAACTCCTGAACGCAGACCGGAGAGCATGATTACAGATAAGGTTGAGATGGAGAAGTTCGAGATTTGTCATCGGCTTGTGACATTTGCTAAGCCACTTCTTGATATTTGCTTCTGCTTTGTATGTGAATCCAAAGGCAGCAATGTGTGGATCATTCATGACATCTTGCAACAATATAAACAACATTAGCTTATTGCACATCACTTGGATCGAGTATCACACAAGTAATTTTTCATGGAGTTTGATGTCTTACATGTAACCTTTGTAATAGGGCAGACAAAGGATGATAGAGAATGACGCTCTATTAACAACATTAGTGATGAACATGTCTTTGACAGCGACAATATCAACTCTAAATTAAAGAACAGCTATAGAGATTAGAGATTTCTTCCTAACCCTAGCGAGTACAGAGAACATTAGTTTGTTTCTATATCAAGATATTTAAAACAAACAATTTTAGTAAATAAATTAACAATCCGAAACTCACCGTTGATGGAATTTGTAGTTTTTTTTTGTTTTGTTAACAAAAAATATATCAAAATACGATCAAATAAGAAAACCCATCACCGTAAGAATTCGATGTCTAGCGTAAGAATGAAAAATAAACACACAAAAATGAATTTATAGAAAGTAAAGTGTCTTCTTCCACAAACTTTAGAATTTTCCAAATATATGGAATACTATAAATTAAATATTATAGTTAGCATATTATTGTTAGAATATTCTAGTTCATTTATTTTTGGGAAGATTTTAAAATTTGAATATTTTTTGAAGATGTCTATTGTGGGTTTAGGAAACTAACAAATCCAAAATTCATGATTGTTATAATAACAATATATCAATGAATGTGATAATAAAAATATTTTAGGGAAAATGATAGTTTCTTTCGGGAAATCAAAGTAATTAAGTTTTTATTTTGTTTTTTATAAGTGATTAGCAAGTTAACAGGATTCGAACTACAAAAGACATATTAGATCTTTGGGGAAAATTTTTGATTTAATATTATTGGCTAAGAAGGCATATTAAAAAAATTATTATTATAAAGGCATAATGAAAAGAATATGCCTTTACAATAAGAGTTAATAGTGTAGTTTATAAATATTGATAGTAATTATAATTTATTTAGGATCTTATCAAAAGGGAAACAGATTAATAATGCGAATCATATTATGACCATATAAAAAGGAAACCAATTAATATTGCTAATCAAATTAGTAGAGGACGTTTTCAATTTACTTTACAAATTGATTTGTAACCATTATAAGGAAACTAAATATCTAAATAATAGGAAACAAACGACTTAATTATAGGAGAGAAAAATTTAATATTTGCAAAAATATAAAATCGAATCTTTTAAATCTAATATAGGGTCCACGTCTCATTAATATTATCTAAATTGTTTATCCATAATCAGAATAAAATTAGATAGTAAGTTTAGTGTTTGGCTATAAATATATGTTTGGATACACCCTTTCTAATAGGGGCATTATATGGAATTCTGTTTTGTTTACTTTTTTTTTTTATGCCTAAGTGTACTCTCCAATTAATAGTATAGATAATAAACATTGTAAGATAATTTTTTTGGTGAATGTGAGACATCATGTCTAAAATATCTTCGTGAAAACATCTTAATTGAATTTGTTATTGTTTTTGAGACACCCATAATAGAATATTTTATAGTTTAATTTATGTTAATATACCAACAAAAATTATGCAATAGAGATGGTCTTAGGTCTAATATCATATACAGCATAAATATCCTTGCTTGATATAGTTGCTATCAGTTAGCCTGATGTCGCCTTAACCTTGCTACAATTATTTGCCATGAAATTCTCGTGTCGAAAGGAAACTCTAGCAAAGAAGAGTACTGCTAAACCTAAAAATATCAAGAAAAATTAGATCTTCAGATCCTTACAACTTTTCATCAAAATCAAAACAATATCAAACCGTCCAATAGACTCATGAATTTTTTTTTTTTTTTTTTTTCTTTTGCACTCTTATTAATTCATACCTATTTTCTATATAATACTTTTGTTTACCCTAAGAAATGTTGTAATATAAAACTATGTATTAGTTGGCCAAAAAAAAAAAAAAAGAAGAAACTATGTATTACAATTTCCAGTAATAAAGTTGGTCTCCCTTCCTTCCATAATTCATTGTTATGATGAAGAAATGCTTGTTCATCAACACTCTGCCAAACCGGTTTTGGTGATTTTACTCCAATAATTATGCAAACAAACAGGAACAAGTTGGTATCCATCCATGGTTTCCACTTTAAGAAAAAAAAAAACATATATGTCATCTGTTCCAACTTGTTGAACTCGCTCTAAACCGACAACTTGAGCGAACCATGAGAGACCAATTCCCACCATCGACAAACACAAGGCTAAACCAATCTATTAGGTTCAACAAAAAAGAATTTCAAGTTTATATATTTTGGTTATATTCCTTCTATTTTGTAGGTTTCTCAATTCATGGGGTTTTGTTTTGCGTATTTCCATATATATATATATATATATATATATATATATCACATTGGATACCTTAGAAGGTTTTTTAACAAAATGATTTACAACGATTGAAAATAATATATCATAAGGAATCTTTTAAAAAAAAAACCAATGAAATCTTCTTTTTATATGAAAACTAAAATAAGGAATAGTACTCTGTGAATTATTATCCGCCATAAACCTAATAAGTGGTCGTTCTCTTTATCAGACATATCTGGTGGGACGCCAGATTCGGTTTGCTGTGGGAGAGTGATAAATTTAGGTCGATGTTCTTGTTCGTTATCCTAAAAATCTGTAAATATACAATAAATTTAGGTGAATAGGCCAAATTGGATTAGTCTTGGACCCACATTCATTAGCTCAAGGTTCAACTCTTGATGGGCTCGAGTTCGGCCTCACCTCTTAGTATAATCCGTGACAACATTTTCATTGTAGCCTGTGAGCACTCTAGCTATCATATCTTTCCAACAACTCCAAGCGATCGAATCATCAACCGTGCCTAGGTCTACTGTCTACAGAGCATTCTGGATCCTTCAGAGCCAAAATAAACGATTAAGTGGCATATTCCATCTCCTAAGTTACAACTGTCGCCACATTTTTGATAATGCTTCAATTGAAGTTATTTGTTTTTGTAACAAAAGTACATTTATCATAAAAGTCTCCATCATCACCGCCGCCGTCATAATCGTCTTCTTCGGAATCCAAATCATCCTCCACCTTTTCCGCTGCATTTTCAGCTATGTTGTCTTCCACAGCCTCCAGTCCCTCCGCTAACGCAACCCCACCCAAAATTCCGGCCACCGCACCAACCGCAAGTCCCGTCACCATCCCACCGAACTTGCTCCCCTTCTTCGGCGCGTTTCCATACCCCGACTGTCCGTACGCAGCGTTCCCAGACGTCGCAGGCGCATTGACACGGCGAACAGCCAAAAACACGAGTTATAGCAAAATAAAGAAAAGATGAGTTTCGCATCCAACTCATACGTATGTTCCCATTCTCCATAATTTCTGGTTAATAAGTCCTCCATTTTCAAGATATATATATATATATATATATATCAAGGAAGACGAGACGACGGATCAAATTTTAAGGAGAGTTTTGGTTGAAATCGAATAGTGAAATAATCAAATAAGGAGAATTTTAATGAAGATGAGTAATATCATTCATTGGCTTCAAAACATCTTTGAAGTCGATCTTTAACGTTATGCATACTGCATACAAAGACAAATTTACCTTTGCTGGCTTCGACGATGTGATTGATAAAGCCATTGTGCCCACGCCTTTAAATTTTATTTATGGCTTAATGCCAGCCACTATAGACATGAATAAAAGAAAGTTTCTCACACAAATTATCTCTTTCTCTAGTTTCTTTCTTTTGTTTTATTTTTCTTCTTTTCTCCAAATCTTGAAAACATGATTTCTCGCAAATTTTTCATCAATATGATTTTAATTTTTAATCTTAAAAACATTTTTGTGAATCTAACTAGATATATTTGGTTATTTTACAAATCTGTATCCTAATACTTATCATTTATTATTAATTATTATTAGGGTTGACATATGCGGCTACGATGTTTGATTTGGTTATGAGGTTATCTCTAACACTTTCCCTTTTTGCCAGCTAGATAGCCTAGATTTGATCATTTCTCTTATTTTGTAATCATGCGCATCATCCTTATCACTTATTAATCAGTTTATAGAAAATTTATGACATTTTTTTGTAAATTTTTTATAGAGTTTTTATATACATTTAAAGACTTTTATAAAAATGTGGATTTTATAATATAAGTGCAAATCATAGTTTTGAGGTTAATTGTTAGGTTTAGTTTTGATTTTATCCCTTTTGAAGTTAATAGTTTGCTTTGTTAAACTATTAAATAAACCTTTTCATCAAATCTAATGCTTTGGCTTTGGTTTGTGTTAATACAATTTCAAAACATGTATTAAACATAAAGTCTTTTAAAGTTCATAGATAAAAGGATCGCCTCACTGGTTATTTATGATAATACTCACGCATCTCATTGTGTTTGTGGTGCATATAATGCATGTGTAGCGTGGAATCATGGTGATGAGGAGGATGATAATCTAGGATCTTGGTTGTATTAATGGTCATGTTATTTATGTTGGAATCTGGTTTAGAAACATATTAGGTTGATGGGTTTTATTGGTTTTAATTGATATAATATTTATATTAAATTGGAGTTGTTTTAGTTATTTAATCATATTACTATTATTATTACTAGGATTCAGACCCCCCCCCCCGCGCGATATCGCGGGTGAAGTATTTTAGAAAAGAAAAAAAAAGTAAATTTAAAATTTAAAATTATACATTATAAAATTATTTGAATGTGATAGAATAGTTTGAATACATAAACTGTTACTAAAAACACAACCATTAAAATAAAAGATATTTTAATGAAGAATTATGGTAAAGAGGTACAATTAAAAAATTATTATGACAAAGTGATCCTAACTGATAATATTGAACTAATGGTTGTAATGAGTAAATATAATTTTCTATTAAATAACTATAATTAAATATATATTTAATAATGAGTGAAACTGTATCAACGAAATATTAAATTTATAATACACAACTCTTAAAAACAAAATAATATAAATTTAAAATATTAAAACAGTTATTAGCGAAAAGTTGTGATAAATAGACGCAATTGTAAATTCTATATTAAGTTTTATTAAATTTCTATATTACTACAATTATTTCTAAAATTTTAGTTAGATTATAGAATAACGTTGAATATTAGATATTAATATTCAATTATTTAGATTCAACATAAATTGGAAAATATTTCAATGAATTGTTAGTTAGTGATGAAGAGACAAATATAAAGATAGTTCAAAAAGCATGACTATTTAAATAGACACACCTATTAGAACGAAAAGTTGTGATGAAAAAAATATAAATAAAATATAATGAAAAGACACAACTCTACAATGAACAAATACAACCGTTTGAATTAAAAAAAAAATTAAAAAAAATATGAAAAGGTACTACGAAAAATCGCAACTTTTGTGTCTGCGTTTGATTATACCTACAAACTCATATAAACTGCTTTTAAATAGAAGACATCTTTATTACCATATTCAAAAGTAAATACCAAAAGCTCACTATATAATCCATCTAACTCTTGGAAATTTTCATTAAATTTTTATATATAAAATTAACCAAAACTTGTAAATTAGATTCATCATTCCAAAAATCTTTTGTCAAATCAAGAATTGGAGAAATTTCTTTACTTTTAAAAGAATGAATGCTAGGGAATAATTTAGAGAGCTGTAAAAACCGTTGAGATTAAAATTTTATATTATTTTGTGTCATGGAAAAAAAAATGAAAACAGTTCAAACAAACAAATATATATAGATTTCAAAAGATATGAATATTCGAATAGACACAACTCTACAAGAAACAGTTGCAACTTTACAAAAAACCGTTAAAATGAACAATCACAACTTTTTGTAAAACACACAATTTCAATTTTCTACAAATTTTTTTGGAAAATAATCCAAAATATACAGTTGAAAAAACACAATTTTGGTGGCATTTATTCGAATTGCTATTATATATAGGTATTTTAATTAAATTTTTATATATAAAATTAACCAAAACTTGTAAATTAGATTCATCATTCCAAAAATCTTTTGTTAAATCAAGAATTTGAGGAATTTCTTTACTTTTAAAAGAATGAAAGCTAGAGAATAATTTAGAGAGCTGTAAAAACCATTGAGATTTGAAATTTTATATTATTTTGTATCATGGTAAAAAATAAAAATAGTTCAAATAGACAAATGTATATATAGATTTCAAAATATACGAATATTCGAATAGATACAACTCTACAATGAATAGTTGCAACTTTACAAAAACCGTTACAATGAACAATCACAACTTTTTGTAAAACACACAATTTAAATTTTGTACATATTGTTTTAGAAAATTATCCAAAAAGATACGATTAAAAAAACACAACTTTTGGTAGCATTTATTGGAATTGCTATTATATATAGATTAAAAAAATGGGTTGGATTGTTTCATTAGCTCAGATGCCCAATACCATGAGCGTGTTGGAAAAAGCATCGATGAATTTGGAGAATGGTGACACTCAACCATCTGATGGTGTAGATATAAGGTTTAAAGTCTAATTTTAGGATTGGTGTGTATTTAATTAAATATGCTCATGTACGTATACGGTTTAAAATATTATTTTGAGGATTTATTTAGAGGTTGTGTATGTTAAATCAATATCATGTACATATACGGTTTAGAGTTTAATTTTAGAATTTGTTTAGAGGTTATGTACGTTTAAGTCAATATAATCAATCACATATATGGTTTATGATTTAGTTTAGTGTATGTTGTGGTTTGGTATAGGTACATAACATTCTTTTGTTTAGTGTATGTTGCGGTTTGGTATACGTACATAACAATTTTTTGTTTAGTGTATGTTTTGGTTTGATATACGTACATAACATTCTTTTGTTTAGATCCGTTTAGTAAAGGGCATTATTGTAATTTTACATTCATCTTCAATATGAGTATTTTCTGTAATCCTAACTAATATTGTTGTCGTCATTCACAGAATTCTTATTATCCATGTTATTTATAGATTTTAATGTTTTTATATATACATAAATTTTGTAAATCTAGCATATATTAGCATATCTTTAATTAAAAACCCTAAAAATTATGAGATTTTTGAATTATTTAGTGGTTTAAGTTGATTACATCCAAATTGTTTTTAATGAAGATGAATAATCAACTCTAATTTTCTGAATAGAAGTTTACTCACCAAAAAAAATTATGATTTCTATAAATCTAAATCAGATAGAAGATTAAGTAGTCTAATTATTAGAGAATAAAAAATTGAATTGTTAGCAATTTTTTCCAAATAGACTCAAAATATTTTGGTGAGACGATGAACTAGAAATAGTCCAAGTTCTGCTCTCTCTCTCTCTTCTCACTTTTCTTCGTTTTTAATTTCACATTGAACTCCAAATATTTAATTTTATCTTTTTTTTTGTTTTTATAGAAACTAAAAAGATGTAGGCGGGTGTATTCAACTTGACATTTTAAATTATTTGTGTAAAATTTACAAATCCTATGTTATTTAATCATAGATTTTAAAAAATCAATTAAAATCCTCTGTTATTGAACTGTTGATTTAAAAATTTACTTTAAAATCCACTGTTATTGAACTGATGATTTAAAAAATTACTTTAAAATCCACTGTTATTCAAAATAGATCGTGGATTTGGATTTTAATAATTTTTAGGGACTCTGAAGAATTTGAGAGGATTTGTTTAGTTAAAAATACAGAAATTCAAATCTCATGGTTTTAGGTGAGATTTGAAAGAATTTTACAATAAATCATATCAACTACCCCGTACAGTCTAATAACCAAACCAAAAACTATTTAATCAATTACAGGGGTATTTACGTTAATAATTTATTTAGTGTTATGCAAAATCAAAATCATGTTGACTTGTGATATGTGAAAAAAAAATTTTAAGATATTTCATTTCTATAATTTGAGAATTTTCAAAGGCATCACTTATTTAGTTTTTAATATATATAAATCAAAGTGGGTTTTTTCACTTTTTTCTTTTTCCAAAAACCCCATATCCTAAATCTTGTGGGACAATATACCAGGTTTTGACGAATTCAAGCAGTTCTTGAACAATTTGTGGTGGATTTACCAAAACAATCCATATAAAAACAAGCGGATTTAGCTATACGTATATGGTCTCTCTTTTTTTTCGTCACACTGTTACCAACATTACACATAAATACTCATAAACATGGTGGACGCATAACGATCATTCTTGAACAGCTTACGGCCAAGGCTAAATTATAAAAACAAAGATGCAGCCAATATAGAAAAGAACTTCTTTTCTTATTAAGAATCACTTAAACAATCTTACAAGATATGTTTAATCAGATTTACACACAGTCAACACGACTTGCCACTGACCAATTCTTAATCTAACCAAAATCCCTAAGAACCCTAAAAGCTTTCTCGCTTAGTTCTCAAAAATTCTTCTTGAACGGCCAAACAACATGTTTGTCCAATAATACAATATATAGGAAATCTCCTATGACCTACTTTCCTATTAAAGGATAATTCCAAATCTTCTTAATAGATATGATAATAACTTGCTCTTTAATCAAAGAGTCTCTAAAAACACAGCCACGTCACTCAATCTTCGTTACGGTTTCTAGGTGTGAACCTCTTTTCCAGAGTCCTACAGACCAACCTTGTAGCAAGCAAAGTCTTCATGCTTTCATTCTCCCCCTTTTTATCTGAATGTGACAACTCAAGCTCCAGATGTGAATAGTACTCGAATCTTCCAAAACCATAAACCTCATCCATATTCAATTATAACATCACCAATATCATCATCTCATCATACTCCCCCTGCGTGAGTGCACATTCATATAAAAACAAGGATGAAGACATATATGCAGGGAGACAAAACAAGCTTCCTATCATGCCTTCAAGCTTTTATAATGTTCTTAGGTTCAACCTTTGAAACAAAACAATGTTGCAGCACTCCTTGAGAATTCAGCTCAACATGACGAATGGTTTGCTCAACAAATGCAACTGCAGCAGACTGATTCTTATGACCTTGCAACTGTTTAGATGTAGCTAAGACTCCTGATGATTCATCATTCCAATCATTACTATTGGATCTGGTCATTCAGCTGTGAGTTTTTCTTGTACAGGTGGTTCTGCAACATGCTTCTGTAGAACCTCAGGTTCAACTCCAGGGATTATCTTTGAGAGATTGCAGCATAGGTTGATTTCCTCAGACTCTTTGCAACATTGATCATACTTTTTCTCATCATTCTCGAAATTTTTATTATACAAATCCTTTTTAGCTACCCAGACTCTAGAAAAATGAAAGGGATCAATAAGACACTTTCTTGCCATCCAAAGCTCCTTGATCTTGTTCTTAAACTTGTAACAGAAAGATCTCACATGACCACTTTTACCACAATGAAAGCATTCATAAATCCTTCGTCCTCGCTTGGATTTAGTCCAACCTTTTCATTCACAAGAAGATATATGTTGATGTCGTGTGTTCATGATTGGTGCTACAGGGGCTTCCTGTTGAACCACTTTTTCCAGAATACTTGACTCAGCTTCATGATTTACATTGCTCTTAACGAAGCTTACTGATTTATCACGAGACAACAACTCAACAGCCTCTTTTTTGTGATAACCCAGACCTTGATGCTGAGATCCTACAATTCCCATAGATAGTATCTCATCAAGCTTCTTGCCACCATTATTCAGCATCCTAATCTTCTTGTGATTCTCATTCAGCTCTCTTTCTAGGCTTGTTGCTTTTTCTTTTTCTAAACCATACATCTCCTGTAAGTTCTTCAATTTCCTCTCAAACAGCTCCTTTTCACTAGGAGGAAGTTCATTACCGATCAAAAATTCAGGCTTCCTTTCTTCCAGCATGTTAACTTTGGCTTCTAGTTTCAGCTTTTCCTTGATAAGTAACAGCTTTTCATTACACAGCTGAACCCAATTGTCATACAAAACACAGTAGCTTTCTTTTGTAATTGATTCTTCCTCACCATCATCAGAACTTTCATCAGCTATATCACCTTTAGCACTGTATGCAAAAAGATTCAACATTCCTCCTTCTTCTTCATCCCCATCACTCTCTGATTCTGAATCACTAAAGCTAACATATGTTTTATTATTTCCTTTCACCATGTTTAGGCATTCAAATTTTAAATGTCCAATCCTTTTACATTCAAAGCACTTCATCTCCTTGCGCTTAACCATTGGACACTCAAGTTTATAATGACCAAAACCACCACATTCAAGACATTGAATCTCTTTTCTCCGATCAGTTTTTTCTTTCTCAGATATATTTTGCCTAGAACAAGACCTCTCTGTAGCACTTTGATTCCAGTGAGCTAACCCTCGTCCATGTCCTTTTTCAACACGTTTGAGGGCTTTTCCAAAGTTTCTTGCCATCAAGGACATGTTATCTTTTATCTCTTGCAACTGATCACTCCTATCATCTGCCTTGAATGCAATTCCTTTATCATGAATTCTCAGTTCTTCAGCAACTTCCATCTCCTCTGATTTTAACATACCAATGAGATCCTCAAACTTCAAGTTGTCTGTGTTGCCTGATACCCTCATAACTGCTTTATGAGCTGCATACTTAGAAGGTAGACATCTAATTAATTTCTTAACCAGCTTGGTATTCTTATAAATCTTACCAAGATTCTTTGCTTCGTTAGCAATAGCACTCAATTTTGCACTAAATTGTGAAATTGACTCTTCTGGATCCATCCTTAAGACTTCAAATTGAGATGCAAGTTGGTCTAATCTTGTTCTTTTGACACTTGAGTTTCCTTCATGAGTCTTCTGCAGAATGTCCCAAGCTTCTTTAGCTGATTCACAACCTTGAACAAGCTTAAAGTCATCATCATCAATAGCACCAACGATGGCGTTAAGAGCCCTTGCATTATACTTAGAACGGTTTTTCTCATCGATTGTCCAACGTGCCTTTGGCTTGGTGATCCTAACTCCTGCTTCAGTTTTTTCATAAGGAGGTTCCCAACCTTCTTCAACAGCCGTCCATGCGTCTTCTCCTAGATTACGAATCAACTGAATCATACGTACCTTCCAACTCCCATAACCTTGTTCTTCCAAAATCACAGCCCTTTGAAGCATCATCAACTCATTACCCGACTGCATCATTATCTCAAGATCTCAACCTGTAGCGAGTATAGAGCTCTCGTCGGTTGACTGCTCTGATACCAATTGTAAAAACAAAGATGCAGCCAATATAGAAAAGAACTTCTTTTCTTATTAAGAATCACTTAAACAATCTTACAAGATATGTTTAATCAGATTTACACACAGTCAACACGACTTGCCACTGACCAATTCTTAATCTAACCAAAATCCCTAAGAACCCTAAAAGCTTTCTCGCTTAGTTCTCTAAAATTCTTCTTGAACGGCCAAACAACATGTTTGTCCAATAATATAATATATAGGAAACCTCCTATGACCTACTTTCCTATTAAAGGATAATTCCAAATCTTCTTAATAGATATGATAATAACTTGCTCTTTAATCAAAGAGTCTCTAAAAACACAGCCACGTCACTTAATCTTCGTTACGGTTTCTAGGTGTGAACCTCTTTTCCAGAGTCCTACAGACCAACCTTGTAGCAACCAAAGTCTTCATGCTTTCATAAATCTTTGAGGTTTTCGAATGCAAGAAACACCATATACATATGTAATCGAGTCATGCACATTCTTATTCAGATATAAGTGGATTCACCAACAAAAGTAAATGTACGAAGAGAAATGGATTTACTAACAGAAATACAAATAAACATACAACAATAAATTCACCAATAAAAGTACAAATACAAAGAGAAATCATGGATTTATTACCAGAAATACAAACAAACGTACAACATATATAAAAATGACAATTCGACCATCATAGTTTAGAGAATTCATTCAATGGATTGGAATAACCACCTCCACAACATTCTCAAATAGGTATACTTTCAACGAGCAAAGAAACGATGTGTTCCTTCAAGTACTCGGGGTGGGTGTAAGAATCTTGGTACCTATAGAATACATCGATGACACGGGAAAGGTTAAAAACTCGCATCAAAAGAGGGAAAGGAAACGCATGAGGCCTCATTATCTCTTGGTTCAAGTCCTCCATGCATTTGAAACAATGTTTTTCATTTCTTCCACTGCTATTTCCTTGGAAACACCAAATTGATTCATATAACAATCAATTCCAGTTGCTACATGCTCCCGTTTGTGTTCAAACTGCAGTTACAAAATACCAAACGTATTCAGTTTGAGAAATACGTACATACATAGTTAGGATTCCAAACTTAAATTGTTCTCACTTCGTAGCTGGAAACGTCATCTGTGAATCTACAGATCATCTCAGAAGCTACCCTAATTTTAGGATGTGAGCTTAACCATTCAAAAACATCAAGTTTCGCGACATCTGTCATCCTCACGAATGTCACGGCTATCAAGGCATAGTAAGCTGAAGACAAGATTGCATTCTCTTTATACTCATCAAATGTAGCAATGTAATCCCTTTTCAACCACTTTGCCTCTTCCATAAATCCATTCGCTGCGGTTTGCAACTGATTGTGAAGAGTTGAGTTAGTTATATTGGATATATACATGTAAGCATAATGATGCTTAAAGTTGGTTTTTTTGGTCTTAACTGATTTCTTGAGATGGAAGCCACAACCTGACCTTCCTTCTTTCTCAAGTTCCTCTTCTAGTTTATCATAGAAATCTACCGTTGCATGGTAAATATACTTCATGCTGTCAGGTATCCCATTAGGAGCAGCGGGAAGCCACCTGCGTTAAAGCCATCTATCTTATAAGTCAAAACCATAGAAAATATCAAACTTTATAATACACATTAAGTTTATATATATCAACAAATGTGGTACTTGTCCATTGCATCTGTGAAAAGCTCAAGTTCCTCCACTGTTCCATATGCATCATACGTATCATCAAGTGCTGTGAATAAGATTAGTGCAATAGCTAATGTAACTCGTGCTTGAGAATACTGAGGCTCGAAGTATGCTCCAAGTGACCACAAGTACGCCTCTGTTATCCTATGCCTTGTGTATGTTATTTTAGATTCAATCTCCATTTCATGGTACCACCTTCAATATTTTAAAATTAAAGAAGTTCAACAATCCATGCAAGACAATTATGTGTATATGTATTGAGTGGCCATGATAGTTACCTTGCTACCCAAGAAAGCTCTTCACGGTGTAATATTTGCAGCAAATTAAAATCTATCTTTGCAAACTCAAGTATTGTTGGGTCGCACGACTCTTCTTCCTGGTAGTATGAGATATATTGTCTTGTTTCTATCCTTGAGATGCCTTTGTGGTATGGATGTTTCAGGGCATTCTTGATGCGAACTGCGAGATGGGAGCTAGATCGAGACGAAATTTCTTTTAAATGAGCACGTGAGAAACCGAGAGCTTCATCAATAATGTCTTCTCCGTGAGTGCCCCATTGTGCAGATTCATACAAACTTAACATCCCGTTTGCATCGGCCACCAAGTGTCCTTTGAACTTCCCATTTTTGTCCGTGAACTTCTCACACACATCTTGACGTGAATAAATGAAAATTTTGAGTTAAATGAAAACCATGAAAAGTGTGTATTCGGCAGAAAGTTTAAAGCCGAATTGCCTGAAAACTTGGAAAAGTATTCCAACCGTGTACAAATCGCACCCGTCGTGTCTTATCGTCTGATTAAATTCAGGACAATCAGACAACTTATGCAACTGCTCTACAATATCTCTCTCAAAGTGATAAGAGACACCAAGGCGGCATAAAGCATCTATGTATTTGATGTGCTCTATCGGATTCGCTTTGGAAGACATAAACGATTCCTTCACAACCTCCTTTAGCGTAGCATGCTTCTCTTTGAACGTGTCATTACCCTATATGGCAATGAAAAATCGAGTCATGAGTTTAAAACAATCACAGTAGGCTACAAATAGTAAATACTGCATGAAGTAATTAATATGAAAAGGATATATATACGTACGAGGTCAGACTTTGAGAAAGAGGTTAAGGGATCTTCCCAGATGTTTGCAGAATAATCAGCTAGTGGACGGTGGATGTCACTCCCCATGCTAAAAGTTTCAGGTAGAAAATACTTTTTCACTAATTATAAATGAATCACTTTTGGTTTCACAAATTAAGCTTTGGCTATACAACTAATTAAGTTCCATACACTTATATATAGAAATGTTCGAAAAACAAAACCATTGCGATATTCAAGATTTAGGCATTGGACGATTTTCCACCATATAAACAGATCAGTGGTCTTTATTTTTTTGGCTTTAAGAAATATGGTCTACATTGTACTATTCAGCTTACGTAGGAGAATTGCTACGTTTTAGTGTCTTACTAAGGGACAAAAAAAAGTCATTTTATTCCGCAAGTATAACATGTGAATGGTTCGTTATAAGTTTGTCCCACGCAATCACTCTGCCAAAGAATATGAGTTGGGAATAAGACTTGGCCCCTTAGAGCATCTCCATTAGACATATTAAAAAATGTTTTAATGTATATAACTTAAAAAGTTATAATAATATTGTAAGATAATTTTTTTGGAGAATGTGAGACATCATGTCTAAAATATCTTCCTCAAAACATCTTAATTGAATTTGTTATTGTTTTTGAGACACCCATAATATAATATTTTATAGTTAAATTTATGTTAAAATACCAACAAAAATTATGCAATAGGGATGGTCTTAGGTTAGGGCAACCTCAATGGGGGTTATATTTTTTGAGCTCTTATAATTTTGAATTAATATAAGATGTACTGAGATCACAAGCACTCCGTGGCTTCTACTAGAGACATCATTTAAACCAGTGTGTGCAACTTTCCTCTGCTGAACACCAGACGAGTATGCCTCTTGAAACTCAGCCATGGAATCAACCGCAAACATGAATTAAAACATAGTTGTAAACAGAGCAACTCAGATCCACAGCATATATAGATCCCAAAATCAGTGTTCCACACCCTTAAAAGTAAGAACCCTTTAAAGTTGTAATCATTTAAAGTCACCTCAAAGGGAGGAAGCACACGAGTCTCTTCATCAATGTCAAAGAGTGAAATTCCCATGACCAATCGATTCAATCTCCTCCAGATTCATTTCTCCTCCAGATTCAATCTTCTCTGATTCCAAACAATTCAATTTCCTCCGATTCCAACTGATTGTGAAACAACTCTTGCAATCGGAGAGATTCGCCAGACGGCGAGAGAGAGGAAGAAAAAAAACCAAGATCGGGTAAACAAAAAAAAATCTATATTAAACGGTTCATCCAACCATTAAGTGACACGTCACGGTCTCTTATGCAAAATTCAGGTTACTAAATAAGAGGCAATAAGAGCATCATTATTAGTGGAGTACCTCTCCTAAGTTACTCTCAAATTAATTAATCATATAATTAATATTAATTTAAGTAAAGCAACCCTAAGAGTATTTTTGCAAAATCATTCATTTACTAGAGAACCCAAAAAAGGTTACTCAATCTCTTAAATAATAAATTTTTAACATAACAACCAAAATGTTTTTTTTCTGGTTCTTTACCCAAAATACCAAACTTAAACTAACATAATCAGCAACATTTTCATATTGGGGACCCAATTTGCTGTTTCATATTGCAACAAGATTTGAGTTTTCTTATACACATTGTGGATTCTGCAAATAAATTAGAAACTAAACTTGAATGGAAATGATCCTGCAATCACAAGATAATCCAATCAGAGAAGTTTGGAAATGAAGGAAATTGAAAGAGTTGTAAAGCCTGTTCGAAGTGTAAGCTGATTTGTAAATTTAACTAACTAACAAATGTGTAAGCTGAAATGGAAATGAAGTAAAAGTAAACTCAAAATGATCTATCTGAAACAGGAGCTTATTCTTATCATTCAACATCATCATCTTCATCTTCCAGTTCACGTTTCAACTTCATCCGTAGTCCTCTTGGCCACCTCCTTGAGTACCAGTACTCACAACTTCCTCCTGTGAGGACTAGCAAAAGCTTCAGCAATTCTTCTTCTACAAAACCTGTAAAAGAGAGACTTATATAGATTAATAGGTAGAGGCATTCTCGTCATCTCACACAGAGTATCTAACATCCCAACTGCTTCATCCAAGTGTCCATGATCGCACAACCCCTTAAACAATCTCTTACAACACCAAAGCCATAAACCACTGCCTCCCTTTTTCACTTGTTCAAAGCAATGAAACCCCTCGAGAAATCGATCTTGATTACAAAGCTCATCAATTACTAAACTAGAAGCATCTCTACTAGGAACATAACCAGAAGCTATACTGCTATCTAAATGAGCTCTAGCTTCATCGAACCTCCTTAGCTTAACTAGACAAAACACCATTGAATCTAAAACCGACGAATCAGGAACCATACCATTTCCAGTCACACGTTCGTTGTAGAAAGTTTCAGCCAATCCAGGCTGACCCATATCCGTCAGCTTCCTTATCAATGCGCCGCAGCAACACAAATCGAGTTCTATTCCATTGTTGCCCGCGAAATCAACAACTAAAGCCGCCTCTGAAATAGAAGAAGAACCATCGATAACACGGCTAATCACTTCCCGAGCAGAGTCTACAAGACCTCTCCCACCAAGTTTGACTATCAAAGACAAACATCGAGACCAGTGGTCACCAGAAATGGCAGAGACGGCGGCTACTGAAGTGGAGGGAGATGGTTCAGAGGGAAGAGCACAAGAAGTAGCTTTTCTGGATTTCACTAAACGATAACATAAAGCCTTGCCCTTTAACATCAACCTGGAACTGCTGAATTGGATTCTGCTGAGGTGAATCACTATGAGTTTTAGGGATTCCGTCGAGAGAGAGAAGAGAAAATATAGCGAAAGAAGGAAAAGAAAACGGCAATTTTTTTTATTTAAATTAAACCGACAACCAACCAAAACATGCCACGTATCGTTGCTTATGTTGTTGCTCAAATCCTTCCTGGAGTAACGTTTCTCCGCTCAATGGACTGAATATTGGGTTTTTTAATTTTTTTTTGGCCCCAAACATAAGAGTAACTGGGAGAGAATCTCCCAGTAAAGATGGTCTAAGGGCATCTCCACCCATCGTTACTTTCTCAAAAATTTAATGAATAAAAAATTAAAAATATTAGAAAGATAAGAAAGAGAAGAGAAACGGGTACTCAAATTACTTCAGGAAGTGCCGTTTCTCAAGTAGAATTGACAGATGTCAACTAATTAAAGGTTGTCATTAAAATAATATTTTTTTTTATTTATTTAAAGCAATTCTCTGTGGTTACTCGAGTGGCGATGGTCTAAGAGGCAGCTCTTATTTTTTTTTTTTTGTCAAACACTTGATTTCATTCATTTCTAAACGAAATACAAGGAAAAGGATTCAAGAATCCAAAGTTTAAACCATACAACAAAAGAGGCATTCCCAATGCCAAACAAAGTAAGATAAAATAGATCAACAAAGAGTCCAAGAGAGCTTTAGAGCAAAAGCTAGATAGCAGGTTGCCCCATGTGAGATCAAGGTTTGTTGAGAGGTCTTCCATGAGTAGCTCAAAGGTAGACAAACTTGTCATAGTCAAATCTAGACTTAATGACGATGAAAAGGTGTTCTTAGCGAACGGTTGGTAGACTATGGTTTTGTAGTCAGGACAATGTTGCTTTACCAAACAAAGCATAAGGATTGGATCATATCGATGATTCGCACTAAACAGTAGATGGTCTTGGATCCGAGTGGTAGGAGTGGGACGAAAAGGATGCTTTAAATCATCAGGTGACCAGCTTAAGTGATACTCGTCAATGAGCATAAAATCAGAGCCAAGTTTATCACTAGTGCTAGAACAGATCGAGATACATGAACTAGGGAACCATATTGAATTTTCCTCAAACCACAAGCCCCTAAAAACATCTAAAGCCAGGTTTTGTATAGGATGTATGAGTAGCCAAAGCAGAGCTGGTGTTACCTTTCGCCGATGGAGTCTTCGACCATCAGTTATCGGGAAACATATCAGTTCAAGACAATGGCGATTCATATGCGGTGAGGAGTTGGGCTGAGAGATGCTATTGATGTCCGTTTGAGAAGATTTGATGACCTCAGGGCTTTTTTGGCTTAATGGGCCTAAGCTGAAAACTAGGTCCACTAGGGATAACCCTAGTTTCAGCAGGAAGCACCGCACAGGATATCGAGGAAGGTCGCCGTCCGAGAGCTGCAGCGAGGTCTGCGGTGCAGGAGACTTCTCCGGTGAGTGAGAGAGCAGCGGCATCGTGTGGTATCTGTGGTAAAAGTCGCCATTGGTAGTTAGGTCCACTAGGGAAAATCCTAACTTTGAACCCGATTGCCAAGATGAAACATAGATGTGGCGGCTTCCCGAGACTAATGGAGGGTTTTGTGCTGCAAAGCGCAACTCCAGTGATTGAAAGATCGGCGGGAATAGCCGGTGACCTCGGTTTGGGTCGGCGATGGAACCTAGGTCCACTGGGGAGAATCCTAGTTCC
The DNA here is from genome assembly GCF_030686135.1 of Camelina sativa. Taxonomy (NCBI): domain Eukaryota; kingdom Viridiplantae; phylum Streptophyta; class Magnoliopsida; order Brassicales; family Brassicaceae; genus Camelina; species Camelina sativa. The sequence continues at coordinate 16,592,425 of NC_141899.1, read as the reverse complement.
GCTTGAAATAACCACGGTGAGGAGAGAGTACGGTTGGTGTCCGAGCTTTGTGAAGAGGTTCTCTCCGGTGAGTAGCAGATCGGCGGACACAGACGGTTTTCGCTGGTGTGATTAGAGATAGGTTTTGTTAGGGTTTGGGAAGGGTTAAAAAAGATAACAAATTGGGGAAAAAATTTAAACAGAGCTACACTAGAGAAAGCAGAGAAAAACTGGGGGAGAGATTGATCGATTTTGTCCCGACGCCGGCGGCCGAAGGCCTCACCGGCGCCGGGTAGCTTGGTTGCGGAGAGTATCTTGATAACCGTGTATGAGAGAAAAAAAGTTTTTTTCTTGGTCCGTTTTAATTAGAGGCAGCTCTTATTAATTACACATTTTCTGATTTGTTTTTTCTCTCTTTTTCTTTAAAACCTCATCTTAAAACCTCCCGTTGGAGATAACCTTAGGTCTAAATATCATATATAGTATAAATATCCTTGCTTGATAGTTGCTATCAGTTAGCTCGACTTAACTTTGTTACAATCAAAAGTTTAAAACTCTTTTTTCGTCAGAATACCACCAATTATTTGCCATGAAATTCTCGTGTCGAAAGGAAACTCTAGCAAAGAAGATTACTACTAAACCTAAAAATATCAAGAAAAAATAGTTTTTTCAGATCCTTACAATTTTTCATCAAATCAAAAACAATATTAAACCGTCCAATAGACTCATGCAATTTTTTTAATTTTTTTGCACTTTCATCAATCGCATATTATTAATTCATACCTATTTTGACTGATATATATAACATGGACCACATATAATATTTAAAACTTCAAATTGTACTTCTATGTATCGAAACAGAATTAGGATTGTATGTGGTACTTGCATACAAATATGACTAAGCTGTTAATATGTCTCGATTCCGATCAACGAGT
>NC_141899.1:16536519-16591411 GCF_030686135.1 Camelina sativa | reverse complement strand
AACAATCAAAGTCGGATTTGAAGAATAAGATATACAAATCCTTAAGAGGATAATCATAAAAACTCTATGATCTAGCAAATATATATATAAAATTCCTTGAGAGGATCATCAAAGAGTTATGCAAAACATGACATGAATCTAGCAATAGAAACTAAAATAAACAAGCACGGAAGCAGAATTATTAAAGCAAAATCAGATTTGAAGAAGAAGATATACAAATCCTTTACAATCTAGCAATTGGAGATAAATAAACAAGCACAGAAGCAAGCAAAGTCGGATTTGAAGATTAAGATATACAAATTCTTAAATGATCATCATACCATCTCTATGATCTAGCAACTATATATATACAAATCTTTAAGACGGTCATCAAAGAGTTACGCAAAACAGCAAATGAATCTAGCAATAGATACTAAAATAAACAAGCACGGAAGTTGAATTATTAAAGCAAGGTCGGATTTGAAGAAGAAGATATACAAATCCTTTACAATCTAGCAATTGGAGATAAATAAACAAGCTTGGAAGCAAGCAAAGTCGGATTTGAAGATTAAGATATACAAATCCTTAAGAGGATCATCATAGAAACTCGCAACTATATATATACAAATCCTTAAGAGGATCATCATAGAGTTATGCAAAACAGCAAATGAATCTAACAATAGAAACTAAAATAAACAAGCACGGAAGCAGAATTATTAAAGCAAAATCAGATTTGAAGATTAAGATATACAAATTCTTAAAGGGTCATCATACCATCTCTATGATCTAGCAACTATATATATACAAATCCTTAAGACGATCATCAAAGAGTTACACAAAATAGCAAATGAATCTAGCAATAGAAACTAAAATAAACAAGCACGAAAGCAGAATTATTAAAGCAAAGTCGGATTGGAAGAAGAAGATATACAAATTCTCTATGATCTAGCAATTGGAGATAAATAAACAATCACAGAAGCACGCAAAGTCGAATTTGAAGATTAAGATATATAAATCCTTAAGAGGATCATCATATAATCTATATGATCTTGCAACTATATATATACAAATCCTTAGAGGATCATCAAAGAGTTACGCAAAACAGCAAATGAATCTAGCAATAGAAACTAAAACAAACAAGCACGAAAGCAGAATTATTAAAGCAAAGTCGGATTTGAAGAACAAGATATACAAATCATTTACGACCTAGCGATTGGAGATAAATAAACAAGCACGGAAGCAAGCAAAGTCGGATTTAAAGAATAAGATATACAAATCCTTAGAGGATCATCATACAAACTCTACGATCTAGCAAATATATAAATATATATATATATATAATCAAAGAGTTACGCTAAACAGCAAATGAATCTAGCAATAGAAACTAAAATAAATAAGCACAGAGCAGAATTATTATACCAAAGTCGGATTTGAAGAACAAGATATACAAATTCTTAGAGGATCCGAGTTATGAATCTAGAAACTAACTAAATTGGAATACGTTTCTACAAGCTCGGAAGCAGAATTATTATAGCAGAGGGATATAATCAAAGCTAATTTGGATTTTAAGAAGAAGATCTAAGGACGTTACCGCTTTCTTCATGCGAGAGAGAGCTGAGCGAAACCTTTCCTCGTGAGATAGAGCTGAGCAAAACCTTTCGAGGAAAGCGGATATGAATTTCTCCGGGAAGTCTTTGGAGAATCCGAGAGCGTAGTCAGCAATCTCTCCTCTGTCAACTTCAGGTCGTGAATAGCCGGTTAAAAACTTGTGGACCTTCTTGGCGAGAGTATGGCGAGGTATATTCGATGATGAATCGCAGACGATTGACTTCTTCATGGTGGTTTTCTAATCAAAGAGAGCGAGAGAGATGAAGAAGAAGAGTGAGATGTAGAAGACGAGAGTGATTTGAAATTGTAACAAACAAGAGAGAGATAGACACTACAAGAAAACAGGGTATTTACGACTACGATTGGCGACTAAATACGTAGTCGCTTAATTTCCCGACTACTTGCCGACTATGTTACGACCAAGTTACAACTGCGTAACTTTAGTCATAATTTAGGCGTTATTTTCCGACCAAATACAATAGTCAGTACTGTAGTCGTTGATTAACGACCATTATACGAATAAATGGGAAGAACTTAATTTTGTTGCATCAAAGTAGCTAATTTGGCGACTATGTAGCGACTCAGTCTATGAGTCGGTAAGTTGGCGACTATATAGTGACTAATGTTGTGGCATTCTTCACATATAAACTACAAATACAAGCATCATGTTGTGACATTCTCATATTATTCTCATTTTCAAAGGTACAAACAAAATATATGTAAGTAATGTTATTTTTTTTTTGCTTTCTTTTCCATATCTATACTTATTGTTATATAATTTTAGGTGCACCATTTCTTATTTATTGTTTAGACTTGAGCTTTTGTTTTCTATTACTGCAGATGTGAATTGGTTGCAAAGTGAAAATTTACCTATCAAGGTGAAGCTCAAGAAAATGTATATGAATCAGCAGGTCTGAATTTTTAAAATTAGTATCTCCATTTATGCTAAGTCATAAATGTAATTTTAATTTAAAAATAGAAAATGTAATTTTTATTATATTAAGTATATATTTAAGTAATGTTTTGTAAATTTAAAGTGATCAATATATTATGTAGTGTATATATAAGTAGTATGCTTTAAATAATATGTAAACTAAATTAAATTATATGTTTTTTATAAAATTAATTTTGGCTACTGATCGGCGACAAACAATTGACTAAATTCAAAATATTGGGTTTAAACATGGTTATTACGTGTTGGACCAGATTTTGGACTCCAAAATAAGCCCAACTTTTTAAAATAAAATTACACACCAACTCATCCACGACTAATAAGCGACTAAGTTTAAACATTTTGGGTTAATTAAACCCGGGAATCCATTTATGCGGTCCATCCCATAACAAACAACCTAACCCTAATTTTACAACCCTAATCTCTCATTTCTCACCATCCTTCTTCGTCGCCGATTCTCTCAATCTCTGATTCTCTCACTCTCCGTTCTGTCTTTTCTTCGTCTCCCTCTTCACCTAATCCATCTCAACGAGATACTTACGATGCCTCCTCTTAAGAAACCTGGACGAAAGAGGAATGTTGTTCCCAACGCTTCTCTCAGACCCGGTGGCTCTAACCCTCCGTCCAAGGTAAGAAAATTTAACTCTCTACCGCCTCAATACAACTTCACATCGGCAGCTCAAAATCCTAAGCCTCAGACACCTCAAGAAACAAGTCCGCGTTTCCCCCCAACTATCGACGTCAGCCGCACTGCAGGTCAGAAACTATCCACCACCACAGATCTTATTTCAGAACTCCTTGAATCGAAGCCTTGAAGACCAACCAACTCGGTCATTACCAGAAGTTCAGAACAATCCTCTGGTTCAATCGAATCCTTTGCATGATTCTGCGAGATCTCCAGTTTAGAACTCTCACGCTCAAAGTCATCCTTCTTCTCAAGGTAACAACTTCGACGAGTTAGATCCACTGTTGCCGAAACTCCAGGAGGACACGTTGAGGGCTCTTAACGCCATACTTATGGTGCCGGACCGTCATACTTTTACCACCATCCTCTCTCCGGAACCGAAGCCTAACACGACTTGGTATGTAAAAACGTTTAAATTTCATATTAAAAAAAATGTTTTGTTATTCTCTAGTGTTTCATTAGTCGTGAATTTGGTTCTTCTAGATGACACACAACGCGGTTGCAGACAAACATCACTATTGAAAATTGTTTTGTCATTCCCAAGTCTCTCATCAGTTAGTAGTAACTAGAAGAGTACATGTGTTTTTTTATTTGATTTTAAATGACTTTGGTATGGTTTACGCTTACGCTTGATTCTGACTTGATTCTTATGTTATGAGGTTTACTCCGTGATGTCAAATCACAACAGGTGCGAAAGTTTACTAAGGTTTTTACAAACAAATTTGATGGTCCATACTATAATTGGTCATGTGTGCCTCCGGATAGACGAGAAAGATACTTCCTTAAGTTTGTGGTATAGTTTTCTGTCATATATCATTCATAGACATGTTTTAATTGTTGTTTTTCACTAACTTAATTCCATTTTCTTTTTTCTAGAAAATACACACTTGGGATCCATTGATAACAGGGACAGTGCAACATTTTTTCTATGAGATATGTCAACGGCCGGATGAAAAACATGGTAAGCGACGCTAGGACTAGTTGAGTGCAACCTAAATGGATCGAGGGTACTCTCTGGAAAACAATGGTTGTGCAGTGGGATACTGAAGAAGCACAGGAAAGGAGTCGAATCTATTCCAATGCTCGTATGTCATACCGTAATGGTCTCGGTCCACACTTGCACTTATCTGGGCCAACATCGGTATCAACAAGTCAAACAAGGTTTGGTGAGTAACTTTAACTTATGTCTTAACCTTTTTTTTTTGTAGCTTTAACTTATGTCTTAACCTTTTTTTTTTTGTTTTTGTAACCATTCCAGGAAGAGAAACTTGGGAGACATGTGAGTCTTGGTAAGTTTTTCAAAGAGACACATACAAGGCCAGTTGGTACGTATGTCGATCGAAAGGCCGAGAAGATCTTCTCAACTTATGAGAAAAACTTACAAGATAAGATATCTGAGATCGAGTCAGATCCTTCACGAGCTCAGGAGCTCACAGCAGAAGATTATATAGCCATTCTTTTCTTCAGGTAAAAGTACCATTTTCACAATCTATATTTAAAGAGTCTTCAAAACTTTCATTTTCAGAACTAACAGTGTTCAGTTTTTCTTTTCTAAGTCCACTGAGAAGGATTCACGAGGTAATCTTTTTGGACTTGGAAGCCTCAAGGATCATCTTCAGGATCTTCTCAATGGCAAGAGCTATCAACAAGGACAGTCGTCGTTTGTAGCATTTGCAAGAGAAAATGAAAGAAGGCTCATCGTATAATTGAAGAACAAGTTGCCTATAATGCAAAACGTGATGCTGAGATTGCTGCTCGTGAGAACATTCCAAAGTTGTGGCTGAGCAACAAAAGAAGATAGAGCACTTGGAAAAGTACTTGCGCAAAACTGATCCGGCCTTTGTGGAATTCCTTGTGTCTTAATCAAGTGATGCATCCACCACCCCTCCAACACAAAAAAAAAAACATCTCCTTCTTAGGTTACTTCTTAGGCTACTTATCTCTATTCCTTAATTCTCATGAACTTGTCACTTTGGGATGATGTGTCAATCATAGTTTCTGATTGATCATTTTGGTTCTCTTTTTGTTATTATGTACTTGTCACTTTGGGATGATGTGTCAATCATAGTTTTTGATTGATCATTTTGGTTCTCTTTTGGTAATTGCTAATGTGGTGAACATATTACTATTGTGGTGAACTTTTGGTTATTAAAAATGTGAATTTTAGGTTTCTCTTTGATTAGAAATTTGAATTATAAAGCAAAACAAAACAATTATGGTTTTAATTACTATAGTCGTTAAACCAGTCATTAAATATGGCTTAAAGTCGTCAAAATAGTCGTCCGATAGTAGCCAAGGAGTGGCAAAATTTAACGACGAAATCACAACTATTCTCAAACTAGTCGTAAACTACTTATGTTCACATTTTATTAATCGTAAGATTGTCATTAAATAGTCGTAAATATTAATGACTAAATTACGACTACGTTTACGACTACGTGTCATAGTCATAATATTGTCGCTATTTACTGACTATGTTACGACTGAATTTCCTTACTGACTATGATTTACGACAACAGTTTATTAGTAGTAACTTAGTCGTTATGTATGAATTAGCGACTACAGTAAAACCTCTATAAATTAGTAATGTTGGGACCAAGACATTTTATTAATTCATAGTGATATTAATTTATATATAAATTAATAATTATTATTTTATAGTATAAATTAATAATTATTAATTTACAGAAATATTTTTAATAGATTAACTATAAAAAATTATGAATTGAGACAATTTTAATTGAATTTGTAATATTTAGAAAACATTATTAACAATAAATTACAAATACAATAGACAAATTTACTTATACACATGACATACATAAATTCAAATTTATGAATAATAATAGTCAATCAAAACTATCAAAATGTAAACGATGGATATCTAGAAATTGAAAACTTCAAAAAAAAAGTAGCTAAGTTTACGACATGTTACAAAATATTTTGAAAGAATTACTGAAATGTTATCCAAAAGTTGGTTTATTACTTATATCTATAAATCTTTTTGAAAATTACTCAAATGTTTAGTGACCTGGGGGTAATTACATTTACTCCTTGAGTTTTGTTTTCGATTTTGAGTAAAAAAAATAAAAATAATACACATCAGCAAATTAAAATACACATCATTTTCGATTTTCCACGTCACAACCCAAAAAAAACTTAATCGGTTGTAAAATCGGGAAAAACGAAAAAAAATTGATCTTTTTTACTGAAAATAGGATGATATATGTTAGCATCTAATACTGGATTATCAAAAACAGTTGAATTAACAAAGAAATCGATGAAAAACGAGTGAATAAACGACCGGCGGCCATGAAAATAGGGTTACAGGTTCGGGTGGAGAAGATGAATTCGAAATGACTGTTTTACCCTTTATTAAAAATGACAAAAATGCACAAAATAGGGTTTTGAGGCGTCGAACCCCGTGACACACAACCTAAGAAACGGGTCATTAACCAACTGAGCTGTGCGTTTTTCTACTAACTATCACGCAAACAAAGTATATTAACCACCAAATGTTATAATATTAATAGTAATTATAATTCTGTGCCTGCTCAGATTCACTGGTGTAATAAATTTATAAAGTTAATTTTTTCATAATATATTATACAAAATAATTAAAAAAATTAAACTCAAAATTCGAATAAAAAAATAAAAAAATTCCGACGAAGTGATGACTGAGTTATTGACTTAAACGGCTGACTTATGAAATATTTATAAATTTATATTATTATAACTCAATATTTAAATTTACAATTGAAATATGAATATTACAATTATTATAACCAATAAAAAGTCATAATTATAAAGAAAAATTGATTTTTTACACACTTCTCACCCGAATGTGTTAAACATACAACACATGACGTTTAGGGGGTTAGTGGTTAGGGTTGGGGTTTATGGTTTGAGATGTAGGGTTCAGATGAGTAACATTATTTGTTTTTTTATTTATTTTGGTTCTAATGTGTTTTAATGTGTTTGTTTAAGGTGGTAAATGGATATACTAATATTATTACCATTTGAATATAGGTCGGTTAGATTAATATATAACCATAAATAACTCAAATTATATTGTAATTAAGTAGATTAGCCTAATATAACCAAAAGTAAGCCGTATATAACCGAAATTAACCAAACATACCAGTTCAAAAATACCAAATTGGAAAAAATATTTTTTTCGGCTTCGGTTTGGTTTGGTCGGTTATTTAGTCATTCTAATTTGATGGTTGGCTGAGTTATGGTAAAGTTATGGCTGAATTATATATTAATTTATTATATACCTTCTCGAGAATACAAAAAATAGTTTGTTGGGAGACGCAAACAATAATTATATTTATTGTTAAGAACTACACGCGTAATAAATGAGATTTTAGCTATTTTTTATTTAAAAGGAATTCAAAATTTGAATTTGAATTTAAAATTGTTTTTTTTAATAAAAGTATTTCTCAAACAATTGACCCGATATAGCTGAGTTATCTACATAAACGGCTGACTTATAAAATATTTGTAAATTAGAATTATTATAACTCAAAATTAATTTATAGAATGAAAAAATGAATATTACAATCATTATAAGCAATAAAAAGTAATAATTATAGACAAAGATTGATTTTTACACAGTCTGATCAAAAATGTGTAAAACATTCAAAAACACGACATTTAGGGGTTAGGGTTAGGGTTAGGGTTAGGTTTGAGGTTTAGGGTTCATATTTCCAACATTATGGGTTTTAATATAACAGTTTGGTTTTGGTTTATATTGTGTTTTGTTTAAGGTGGTAATTTGGATATACTAATATGATAAGAATTTGAAAATTTAAAAATTTTTGAAAATTATTTTTCGGTTATTTCCGGTTATGTGTCGGTTAAATGAATATATAACCATAAATAACTCCAATGTTACCCAAATTAGGTCGATTAGCTTAATATAAACCGATAGCAAGCCGAATATAACCGTAATTAACCGAAAATAATGGAAAAAATAGTTTCCGGTTCGGTTCGGTTTGGTCGCGTTATTTAGTCATTCTAATTTGAGGGTTGGCTGAGTTATGGTAAAGTTATGGCTGAGTTATCGTTTAGGGTCTTCTCAATACTATGAAAACGTATTCTCTCTTTCCTGGGTCTTTTATTCTGTCAGATTCCTAATAAGTATTAAAACGTCTCTCGATATTACAAAAAGTGTTTTTAGGGAAGCGCGAAGAAATCACTAATTCTATGCCTGCTCAAATCCACACGCATAATAAAATTCATAAAGTGAGCTTTTTTATCACAAGATATTATTGCAAATAATTAAATAAATTATTATTCGAATTTAGAATTTTATTTTTCTAAAAGTATTAAAACGTCTCTCGATATTACAAAAAGTGTTGTTAGGGAAGCGCAAAAAATCACTAATTATGTGCCTGCACAAATCCACACGCATAATAAATTCATAAAGTGAGCTTTTTATCACAAGATATTATTGCAAATAATTAAATAATTATTATTCGAATTTAGAATTTTATTTTTCTAAAAGTATTTCTCCAACAATTGAATATTAAAATTATTATAGCTCAAATTTAAATTTAGAATGGAAATTATGTCTATTATTAGGTTAACTGATGGTTTCCCGCCAAAATATCGCTTTATGGCTGAGTTATGAAAAACGGGAAAAAGAAAGGTCATGTGACGGCTGAGTTATAGTGAGTTATGGCTGAGTTATCACAAAAAATAATCTGAAAGTAAATGAATGATATATATGACTTTACGGCTGAGTTATAATATTTACGGAAAAACGAAAGGTCATGTGACGGCTGAGTTATAGTGAGTTATGGCTGAGTTATCACAAGAAAAATCTGAAAATAAATAGATGATAACATGTGTTACTATTGACTTAAGTTGAGTTATGGACTTAACTCAAATTTTATTCAAAAATGTTACCAATCACTAACAAATCTAACTTTTTAATTAGTTATTTTATTTCTCCTAATTTATTATTTTTTATTATCATTTGAAATGAAAATAGACATAGACCTAAATTTTATTCAAAAATGTTACCAATCACTAACAAAACTAATTTTTTTTAAGTTGAGTTTGAATAATCATGTGTTATGGTTGATGTACAAGTTTGAGGTATATCCTTTGTAAAATTGTTAACTCAAAAGATTATTCAACATCATGGAAATTTTCATGAGTTAAAGATGTGGTAAGTTGAGTTATCTATTTTTTTAATTAAAAAAAATGAAAATTCAGTTATGTAATACAAAAAAATTATTTTTTCGTTTTTATTTAATTCATATATCAAGAAAAATAATTTTTACTGTTTTTCTTTTATTTAATAACTTTTTTAATTAGTTATTTTATTTCTCCTAAATTATTATTTTTATTATCATTTGAAATGAAAATAGACATAGACCTAAATTTTATTCAAAAATGTTACCAATCACTAACAAAACTAATTTTTTTGAAGTTGAGTTTGAATAATCATGTGTTATGGTTGATGTACAAGTTTGAGGTATATCCTTTGTAAAATTGTTAACTCAAAAGATTATTCAACATCACGGAAATTTTCATGAGTTAAAGATGTGGTAAGTTGAGTTATCTATTTTTTTTTAATTAAAAAAAAACGAAAATTCAGTTATGTAATACAAAAAAATTATTTTTTCGTTTTTATTTAATTCATATATCAAGAAAAATAATTTTTACTGTTTTTCTTTTATTTAATAACTTTTTTAATTAGTTATTTTATTTCTCCTAAATTATTATTTTTTATTATCATTTGAAATGAAAATAGACAAAGACCTAAATTTTATTCAAAAATGTTACCAATCACTAACAAAACTAATTTTTTTGAAGTTGAGTTTGAATAATCATGTGTTATGGTTGATGTACAAGTTTGAGGTATATCCTTTGTAAAATTGTTAACTCAAAAGATTATTCAACATCATGGAAATTTTCATGAGTTAAAGATGTGGTAAGTTGAGTTTTCTATTTTTTTTAATTAAAAAAACAAAAATTCAGTTATATAATACCAAAAAATTATTTTTTCGTTTTTATTTAATTCATATATCAAGAAAAATATTTTTTTACTGTTTTTCTTTTATTTAATAACTTTTTTAATTATTTATTTTATTTCTCCTAAATTATTTTTTTTTATTATCATTTGAAATGAAAATAGACATAGACCTAAATATGATAAGATTTTAAATATTATGGCATGCATGTAGTTAATTTTTTAATTTGCAATGTAACAAAGAAGTTTAGTTAACAATGTAACTCAACCACAACATGAAAAACATTACAGTAATTAAAAAGCAAAAAAAATTGCTGCCAAACTCAGCCGCTTCATCAACTGAAAATATGTAACTCAGCCGTATCGTTTGATAAGTCAGCCGTAACTGAATAACATTCTAGTAATTAATCTTTTGCTAATAAGTCAGCCGTCAAACGGCTGAGTTGTCGATAAGTCAGCCTATGACGGCTGAGTTATAATTTTTTTACCATAACTCAGCCGTAACAACATCTCATAAGTCAGCCGTTTTTCATAACTCAGCCAGGCGGAAAATGTTAACTCAGCCGTGTCGTTGTGATAACTCAGCCAAAATTTTGACAACTCAGCCGTGTCGTTGTGATAACTCAGCCAAAATTTTGACAACTCAACCATCGGGTGAAAACTCAGCCGTAACTACAGCTGAGTTATGCGCATAACTCAGCCAGATTTAATAAGTCAGCCGTAACCCTTGGCTGACTTACGCGCATAACTCAGCCAGATTTTAATAAGTCAGCCGTCCGTTCTTACTCAAATGTTTTTCCGATAACTCAGCCGCAACATACCTATAACTCAGCCGCAACATACTATGTAACGCGTTACGGCTGAGTTATGGTTACACGTCAGCAATTTCTGACGTGGCGTCTGACGTGGCAATGGTATTTTTGTAATTACATTTTTTCCGGTAACATAAAACAGGGGCACGCTGGGTATTTTGAAAATACCCGAAACATTCTAGTAATAAAAAAGTTTTTTGTAGATTCTGGTAATATTACCTAAAATGAGTAACATTTGAGTAATTCACCCAAATATTTTATATCATTATAGTTTGAAAATACAACATAACAATTGTTTTACGGATATGAGCTTTAGGAAAAACATACATTATTATATCAGCATATATATATATATATATGTGTAAATTTACATGATTATTAATTTATGATATTATTGGGACTATATTTTACATAGGGATTTAAGAAAAATTATTATCTTATTATCTTATCGAATTTTGTTATTTTTTACACTGGCCCGACTTGAAACTAGCAAAATTTATTAATTTATACTGTTTATTAATTTATAAAGTATTAATTTACAGAAGTTTTACTGTATTTAGTGACTATTAGTGCAGTCATAAATCCTCTATTTTCTTGTATTGAGAGAGAGGAGATGGATTTGAAAAAATAAAAATAAAAAACTAGTGAGAGAGTGAGCAATATGGATATGAATCAAAATTTAGACGGCAGAAGAGTGAAAATGAAATAAAGGGGTTTGGTTACCTGTGGTTAGGTGTACAATCATAACGGTAAGCCGCGTCAGGAGCTGGGCTTCCTGTTTGGGTTTACAATAGTGCAGCTCATCATGGTTCCCTCTTCATTCCAGTTACGACCAATCTCAGTCATAGAAAGTAACTTTCCTTCGACTTGTCGATCCGGTGGCATCACCATCTCACATGAAACGGACAAAATGAAAAGAAAAGAGTGCGTGAGACATAAAAAATGATGGAATCCGATGCATTCCGATCACAGAATGTGCCGGACCATTAGATCTGGTGATCGAGAAATGGTTGCAAAGAGAGAGAGAAATCTTACAGCGCTCTAAAGAAAATTATTTGAAAACAAAAAGTTTGTAGCGCTACTTATATATGTCATCAAAAACCATACTTGGGCAACGAACATTTTTGGGCATATGGACCCTAACAAATATTCAATTCCCTCTTTCATTATCAGTTATTTATTTAGTTAGCCACACATAAAAGAGAAAAGTCAAGGAATAAGATATCTTCAAATATGAATCGCATTCGTTTTATTTTTGATCCGTTTTAACTTTTACAATATATTTTTAACTGCAAAACGTACAAAAAACAAGTATCACAATTGCAAAAGAAACGTAAGACTATTATTGCCATCTGACATAAGTAAAGAGATGTTCCATACCATATTAATGTGAAATTTTTTAAAAATTAATTGCAAGCGCAAAACTAGTGCATATATGTAGCTGCGTAATCACAAAACTCAAAGATTAGTTCAACATTTAATCATATGAAGATGTGTACTTAAAATGGATCGAAAACTCAAAGTTATCATATATCTCCTTTATAATAAAACAGAAGTATACAACATTATTTTGTAGATAATATAATTTTAATAAGTTAGTTACAAATAGGTTATACATTAATTAATAGATTAATTGGTTACAATTTAAATTGTAGGTGCAAGCTTAATTTATTTTTGGAAGATTTTATTAGTAGAGCACGTTATTTTCAAAAATCTTAAAGACAATATTCTAAAGAATCATTTGATATCATTTAACTTACCATATTAATTTATTTTATTAAATTATTCATCAAATAAAATCCTTTGATATCTAACTTAACATATTAATTTGTTAATTATCATTATTATTCACCTCTCATTTTTATATATGAGTCTATTTTGTGAAACAAATAAATTATCATATTATTTATTAAAATTAAACAATAGTTTTATTTCCGGATATACCATAAATTGAATTTTAAAAAACAAATATAAACTGTTCAATCTATAAAATATTCAATCTTTAGTAATATTATTCTTAAAAAATAATATCTATTGAATTAAAAATTTTACTGAGTAACAGGTCAAAATTTGAATATTTAAATTCAATTTCATATTTTTTGTTGAATTTTATAATTTTATATAATATAATAAAATTTAAATAATTTATCTTGAAATATTTTAAAATATTGAAACTTGATATAAAAGTTAGAAACTATAAACACTCTAAATTGATTTGTTATAGCAATGTTAATAATATGTCACTATAATGTGAAAAAATTTCAAGAAACCAAGTATATTAAAACAAAAGTATAACAATATATTAAATTACTTATAATATCATAACTCGCTTTTTAAAAAACTATATTTACAAAATTATGTCTGATAATGGTATTCAAGTCATGATGTAGAATATATACATTGTTGAAATAACTTCACATACATAAACTAATACAACATATTAAAATTTTATTTTAAAATATAAAATATATAAAATTTGTATAAAATAAAATTAAACCAGTGTTATAGAACGGGACTTATCTACAATCATTAACAATATAAAACTTACGAAATATGTGGCTTTTTCAAGCCATCATATTTAGCATATGATTTTATTGCATAATATTTTTTCCAAAAAAAAAATTTTTAAACAATCACATCAATTATATTTTATATAAGAATTACAATATAAATTAAATGAAATTTCAATTCATAGCTCTAGCACAGGTCTTAATCTAGTTAATTTTTAATTAGGAACAAAATTGCATAACTCTTTTCAGAAAATTATTTTAAGGAATTGGTAACAACAAGGACTCATTAACGATTGTACTTGTAAATTACCTTTGTTTTACTGTAAATAGCTACTATTAGCTACCTTTTCTGTTATAGAATTCCCGATATTAATTATATGCCGGATTTAGCATATACTAAACATATTATGATTAATTGGATTCATTCACTTAACTTTGCCAATTTTACATAATTAAAAACTTTACGGTTTCGATAAGAAACAAGATTCGCGCAAAAGAAATGTTGTTACAAGTTATATATTAAAAGAGTTCCTTTTAGGTTAGGGCAATCTATATAATAAAGTAACGTAACGTAAGTATCCTATATCTCTTTTATTTTCTCAGTATTTCTCTAACTTTTTTGTTAACCTTATATGACGTCATGGGAATTGGTGAACATTGGTTGGTTTATACAACAAACCAAAAACAAATTTAAAAATAACATAATTAATAAATAAAATATCATAATTTGAGAATTCCCATATTTATCCGGTTGATTAGATACTATTTTTGAATTTTCTACATACACCCAACCCGGTTTGACAACATTTGAGCGGAGTAGCAAACCGGCTATACTCCCTAATCACGGTTCCGTGTTTCTAATGTCATCTTTAAACAACATTCGAAAGGTCCCCACTCCTATAATTCTAAGACTTATCGATTTGTCGTTGAATCCTCACACTTCGAAAACATTTTTATTTGAGTACCAAAACTATGTAGAGAGATCCCCAGTGCCCATAATGTTATATCGTAACGATATCTATAAGATGCGAATCAAACGATCAATGGCCACTGCAACACTATCGCTCGTTGAAGTAATTCGAATGTTCTAAACATCGTGAAATATTATTGATAAGAGTACGTAAATTTGATCAATGAAAAACATATGGGGTGAAATTTGTAAATATAAATAACAAATGGATGGATTTTATAAATGATCTTTAAAGTAATGATCGATCGTGCATCAATGATGCTAAAAAAAGAAGAAAATCAAAATCAAAATATATATAAAGAAAGGAGGCGAGTCATTTTATGACAACGAGGAACAGAACATATCACTTACCAAACACTTATCCAGCTCGGTTTCTTGAAAATACGACGACAGTTAATCTCTCTAAATATATTTTTATTTTCTCTCTCTCAAATAACCAAAAGACTTCTGAATCATTCCGATTCTCTTTGTAATCTTTAGTTGTTGTACCTACGTGAAGACGTCATGGCTGAAGAGGAACCTAAGAAGGTGACGGAGACCGTTACGGAACCAGCTCCATCACCGGCTGAGAAACCTGTTGCTACGACGGATGTTGCTCCACAGGAGAAACCTGTTGTTGCTCCCCAACCACAAGAGAAGCCTGTCGCTCCAGCACCTGTTCTTCCATCTCCTGCGCCGGTGGAGGAGAAGCTAGAGGACTCCAAGGCTCTTGTCCCCGTCGTCGCTAGTAATTTTTCTAATTTATCTTTTTTTTACAAGATTACTACTCAAGTTGGCTGAACGATCATGAAAAACTTCTGAAAATATATTTTCTTCTATTAATGAACTGATCAGAGTCAAATATACTTGATAGTTCTTGAAGATTTTTACTGATATTTAACGTTTCAATCTTTCTTTTTTTTCAAGATTAAAAACAGTATTTTTAGACCTTTTAATATCTTTTTTAAAAATCTGTATTTATTTCAATTTTAAGGTTGGAGAAGAAGAACTCAAAAGATTTTTGTTCCACTAATGTTTTGTTATAGTTCTTTATTAGTACTTATAATATTATTACTTTTTAATTGCAGAGGAAGAGAAGAAAGAAGGATCAGTTAATCGAGGTAATTAACGAAATAAATTCATGATTAATACTAATATAATCTGAAAATTAAAGGATATATATAGGTGTAATTAATTAATTAGTGTTTTTGTCATATTTGGGGAGTAAATAATTGGGTGGTTTGGTTCCCGTTTTATCATGGATGTGTATTAAAAAAAAAAACTGAAAGCTGATTTTATATTCATTAATATTGAGTGATATAAAGGTTGTGTATGGATGTATGTGTTTGTCAGTGTCTCTTACATACAAACTCTGATTAATGATTGTATTTGCTCAAAAAATATTTTGGGAGTGAAGATGCTGTTCTGGCTAGAGTTGAGATAGAGAAGAGGATGTCACTTATCAAAGCTTGGGAAGAGGCTGAGAAATGCAAAGTGGAGAACAAGTAACGTTTTTATCTTATTTATTTATATAAGCGGATTCCTAACAATCAAATCACTAGTAAAAAGGTTTTGATATTAAACCAAGAAATTATCATTAAGACTTTGAAGAAAATGTTTGAAACAGAGCTGAGAAGAAGCTTTCTTCAATTGGGTCATGGGAGAACAACAAGAAAGCAGCTGTGGAAGCTGAGCTCAAGAAAATGGAGGTAAGTTTTTTTTACAATGGGAATTACTAACTTTGTTTCAAACTAATAATTTAACATACTTTGGTTAGAGATTAAACTCTGGTTTCTTTAATTTGTGAAATTGGAATCGACGAACAGGAGCAATTGGAGAAAAAGAAGGCAGAGTATGTGGAGCTGATGAAGAACAAAATAGCTCAGATTCACAAAGAGGCAGAAGAGAAAAGAGCGATGATCGAAGCTAAGCGTGGAGAAGAGATACTCAAAGCCGAGGAATTAGCTGCCAAGTACCGAGCCACCGGAACCGCTCCAAAAAAGCTTTTTGGGTGCATATGAATCTAAATCATCTCCGATGGTCAAAACACATGAAATATGTGGTGTTTGATGTAATGATGTTTCTAGTTTGCGTAATATGGATTTAATTTGGGAACATAGAAAGATATAATTAAGGTCAAATGGAAACATCTTATTAATTTGTACAGCTTTTCAGTGAAAGGCTTTTCCCTAGCTTTATGAATTGGTGGTACGTTACGTGCAATGATATGATTTTCTTTCTTTATGGCGTAATCGCTGGTCTCATCCTCCGGCCCCTATCATAAATGCGGTTAGTAAGTGGTTTGACATGTGAAGTAAGAGGTTTGATATGTGAAACATGAACAATTTAGCCACCACATAACCACCAAACATCACAACATAAAAAACAAAAAAAAATCAAAATTAAGCCACGAACGAGCCACCACATAACCACAAAACTAGTTCTGGCCAAAAAACTAAAATCGAAAATACGGTACCAAACTGAAAAGCAAAATCAAACCGAATTGAAACTATTGAAATACCCTTATAAAACTGAAAGAACCGTAACCGAATCGGAATATTTTGAGTACTTTTAATAAAACTGAAGTGCAACTATATATCTAATTATCAGTTAATTATATGTTCGAATAACCAAAAATTATCTGAAAAAATAAAGAAACCCGAAATAAGTAAACCATAACCGAATAGACCTAACCCAAAATAACCAAACAATACTCAAAATATCCAAAAATTCCAAAAAATACCAAAATCTGTAAGATAACCAAAAATTTTAAGGTTATTTAGGTATTAAGAATAAAAACCGAATAGGTACCCAAATATTTTGGTTCCTAATTGGTTCTTGATTCAACAACCGCAACCGAATAGTACCAAATCGTAACCGAACTGATTTTCTTTCGGTTTTGATCTTAAAGCTGAAAACCAATCCGAACCAGAACCAAACCGAGTACTCTAATTGCCACTACTAACCTATTCTTTTTGTCGTTAAATTGCCACTACTAACTAAAAGTCTACAATCATGAATAAGATATCAAAAAATGAAAATCACGGCCCATGAAAAAGACAAGGCCCAAACCCAATTAAAGAGAGAGAGAGAACTGTGGGAAGGAAACTAGGGTTTCTTCCGGGGAGCTTCATTACTTCAATCTCTTCTTCTTTTTGCCTCTCTCGCATTTTCTACAGCCTTTTTGCTTCAAGAGCTCCGGGGAGAGCAGCGATCAGTAGGAGCCATGGCTGAGCAAGTTCGTTTTCATCCTTCTCTATGTACTCTTCCCTCGTTTTCATTTTAACACTCTTTTACGATTCTAATCATCTTCTTGTTTCTCTTGCAGACTGAGAAAGCTTTTCTTAAGCAGCCCAAGGTTTTCCTAAGGTTAAAATTCAAGATTCTTATATCCATTTTTTTTTCTTGAATTGGTTCATATGATTTTTGAGGGTTTTAATGGTGTTTGTGTGTTTCTTTCAGCTCGAAGAAATCTGGGAAAGGAAAGAGACCTGGAAAGGGTGGAAACCGTTTCTGGAAGAACATTGGTTTGGGTTTCAAGACCCCTCGTGAAGCCATTGAAGGTTTGTTTTTTTTTTTAAACCATAAACTCGTAAATTGTCAAATGATTCGATCTGCATAGATGTTCTAGTGTAAGCTAAGCTTTTGCTATATAAAAATCTGCATTTCTCTCTTCACAATTGATCTTGTGATAATCAGATATGTCTTTTAGTTAGATTATTGTTTAGAGTGCTTGCTTTGATGAGATTTGAAATAGTAAACTGAAGTTTAAGATTGAAACATTGAGACATGTTCTGTTTCCTGTTGTGGAACAGGAGCTTACATTGACAAGAAATGTCCATTCACTGGAACTGTTTCTGTGAGAGGACGTATCTTAGCTGGTACTTGCCACAGCGCCAAGATGCAGAGGACCATCATTGTCCGTAGGAATTATCTCCACTTTGTGAAGAAGTATCAACGGTAAGTTTGTGGTTCATCGAAACTCAGATTGTGATCTCTGTTCATTTGGGTTTTCAAGTTTTAACGTGCATTGTCTCCTTCATCAGATATGAGAAGAGACACTCCAATATCCCTGCTCATGTCTCACCGTGCTTCCGTGTCAAGGAAGGCGATCATGTCATCATTGGCCAATGCAGGTATGAATATTGGGTTTTGTCTTATATGCTTTTCAAAGATATAGGCCAATGCTGGGGAAACTATATCTGATTGTTTGTGATTTATTTGCAGGCCGTTGTCCAAGACTGTCAGGTTCAATGTGCTGAAGGTGATCCCAGCGGGTGCATCTGCCTTTGGAAAGAAGGCATTCACTGGAGTCTAAGAGATTTTGCAAGTCTGGAGATTTGACTTTGATTTTGGAATGTTTTAATGTTTTGTTTGATGATCACCTTTTTTGTTGGAGACTTTGATTATCACAGACGAGAATGCAAGTCTACGCACTTTCATCCAACTAAATCTTCTACATTCAACTCTTAAAAAGTTGTTAACTCTCCAAATCGACTTAATTGTTTAACTATCTTGGATAAGACTCTTATCATAAGAGAGTAAGTATGGTTCATATATACTTACTCTTATACAGAAGTTTCATGATAAAGGGAGAAATAGATGTGAACTTCTTCAATTGTGTATAAGAAGAATACATGTTAGTAGTATTCATTTGTAGCCTACTATAAAATAGAGTCTGAAGTCATTATTCTCGTTGGAAAACTATTTCACCATTAAGAATACAATGCATTCGAAGACCTTAATATAGAAATGTAGAGGTTTAGTCTCCATGTCTAGGCTGGCCTGGCAAGCGACAGAACAAAGTTTACTTCAGTTCGGCGGGAACATACAACAAAATGGTGTTATTTGAAACAATCGGTTGGACTCTCGATTGCATATTCAATCTTGTAATGTCAAACCCCACCAACTTTCAGGATACCGAGAAGAAATTCAGGGGAAGACGAAGAAAGACTGAACTCCGCGATCGTTGAGTTATGAAAGAGTGATTTTGATCAGTCTTCGGAAAACTGTCTTCCTAACCACCTGTGTTTTGATTTTTTTTTTTTTTGAATCTAATGTTAAATTATATTCAAAGAAAAAATATACTGTTTCACAACTTGTGCAACATTTTTTGAAAAATTAACTAAGCTGAAGACCATACACTTAGTCAACCACTCCTACAACTATAGTCTAGCCTGTAACCATATTTGAAATGCTTTATCATAACACCGATCCCCCAACAGACCAACAGCAAGGATCTGATCCTTAACTTGGCGATCTATCCACTCAATGACGCGTGCAGTAGTGTTTGGTTTGTCTCCATGACGCCGACCATTACGTTCCCTCCATATTGTGTAAATCACAGCCTGGAAAACGTACCTGCTGAGAAAACCGATCACCAGAGGGAGGTGAGAGTTTGATAAGTGGTTCAGGATAGTAGACCAATCAGTTGAGTAGCTTGCTTGCAACAACCCTTTGGCAAGAGTTTCCCACACAGTATAGACAAAATCACAAGCAAAGAAGAGATGGTCCCGGGTCTCTAGAGCGAGTTGACATAGCACACATGTCCCTGCCGCATTCCCGTTCCATGCAACCATGCGAGCACTAGTCGAAAGTCTATCCAGAGCAGCCAACCACACGCAGAAAGAGAACTTTGGTGTGGCATGGCGAAACCAGATTCCCCTATGCCATGCCACCGTGGAAGCCGTAACACGTATATGATTCCAAGTATCTCGAGTGGAGAACTTTGGCCGGTACACATCATTTTTTCCTCTCCATAGAACTCGATCCTCACACTGTTGTTGCTGTTGCCACTACAAAACCAAAGCATTCTCAATAGCATTTAAGTGATCTGCCCTGTGACGTCTGCGACATCGTGCCCACGCCTCGGCAACAGAGCTGCTATAACTGATCCCCATATCCAGAACCCCTCGATCACCCACTACTTCCGACAGCGTACCCATGCTCAACCAGCGATCAAACCAAAAAGAGGTAAGTTCACCATTTCCAACTTCAACCTTACAAAAAGTTTGGACCACCGCACGATACTTGAGGAGCTTAGTCCCGATCCACGAAACAACAGTTGTTGAAGTTTTCACCGACCAAAAAGAGGCCTGTCTTAATAGGTTGGCATGTACCCATCTCACCCATAGGGAATTCCCATGAGAGACTATCCGCCAGATCAACTTCATGCAACACACCTTATTTGCCTCCTGCAGAGACCACAAACCAAGACCTCCCTCAGTTTTTGGTTTACACACATCTTCCCAGGCAACCTTGGCTTTACGACTACTCAACTCCGTCCCAGACCAGAGGAAAGCAGAACAAAGGGAGTTAATAGCTTTAAGACATGCACTTGGCAACCTATAAGCAGCCATCCAGAAGTTGCAAACACTCCACAGAACAGAGGAGATCAAATCAAATCTACCCGCAAAAGAGAGGGAACATACCGACCAAGAGCTAATTCTCTTTTTTATTTGCTCCAGTAGTGGCGAACAATCTCCAAGACTAAGACATTTGGTAACCAAAGGAAGCCCCAAGTATCGCACAGGGAGAGAACCAAGCGTAAATGGATAAGTCGGAGGACCATGAGCAACATCACCCGCTAAGTACAATGTTGATTTCTCCATGCTAATGGTAAGACCTGAGATCTTCGCAAACTGAGTAAAAACAGCAATAATATAATCAATGGAACGCGCCTGACCATAAGAAAGAACCATCAAATCATCCGCAAAACTTAAATGGGTAAGACCTAAGTTCCGACACTTTGGGTGATACCCAAATAACCTCTCCCCCACTGCCTTGTCAAGCAGTTTTGAAAGAACATCCATGCATACCACAAACAAATAGGGGGACAAAGAACAACCTTAGCGAAGACCCCTAAAGCTCCTAAAGAAGCCTGCGAGCTCCCCATTAACTTGTACAGAGAACGAGGCAGTGGTAACGCATAACATGATCCAATGAACGAACATAGGAGGAAAATTCATTGCAGAGAGCACTTTAGAGAGGAAAGACCATTGAATCGAGTCGAAGGCCTTGGAAATATCTATCTTGATAGCACAACGTCCAGACAGGAAATCCTTGACAATTTTCGTGGCCAACAGAACATTTTCTATTAACAACCGATCTTGTACAAAGGCAGACTGATTACTAGACACGAACTTTGGCAACACCCGTTTCAATCTGTTTGCAATAATCTTGGATATAACTTTATAAAGCACATTGTAACATGAAATAGGTCTATAATCTTTCATCTCCTGTGCAGCCACCTTTTTGGGAATTAATGCAAGTATCGTAGAATTAATACCTTTAGGCAAAAATCCTTTAGCAAAAAAAGATTGCTCTGCTAACACAAACTCCGGACCAAGAACCGGCCAAGTTTCCTTATAAAACTCAGAAGTAAACCCATCAGGACCTGGAGACTTGTCGTTTGGCATGGAAAAAAGCACATTCTTGATCTCTTCTCCCGAAATAGGTTGTACCAAAGCCTGTTGCTCAACCGCAGAACATCGATAAGACAGCAAGAGTTCCATCTCTGCAACCGAAGTCCCCTCAAAATCAATAGGAATGGTCTGCAGAAACTCGCAAAAATGCCGTTCAGCCTCAACTTTGATATCCCCCTCCGTGTCAACTACTCGACCATCTGGACAGTGTATCTCTTTAATAGAATTCAAAGCTGCTCTTGCTGTAACAGCTTTATGAAACACTTTATTGTTCCTATCCCCAACTCGCAGCCAGTGTAACTTAGACTTCTGTTTAAGATATTTATCTTCTAAACCAGCTAAGAAATCCCATAGCTTATATGCGGCATTCTCCTCCTCCATTGCCAACGGTGAAGGATCAACCAAATTTGCCTGCTGTTTTTGACACATAGTCTCATAAGCCGCTTTTTGTTTTTATAATCAAATCCCCAAGATGACGTTTTGCCAAGCTCCAGTGCCTTGGCTTTAAGCCTTTAAGCTTCTTAGAGAATCAAAACAGAGAAGAGGTTGACAGAAATAACGGTTGTATGTCCTGCCAATAGGTATTGACCAGTGGTAGGAATTCCTCCATACTTGTCATTAAGTTAACAAACTTAAATGGCTTACGCCTGCGATCAGCATTAACACTTCCACCCTTGACCATTATCCGACAATTCAAATGATCAGACACTCCTCCACTCGCAAAAACACTATACGCTTGCGGGTTCAGCCGTGTCCAAGCATCATTGACCAAAACACGATCCAGCTTTTTAAGGATCAGATCACCATCTCTCTTATTGCACCACGTAAAAAGAGGACCATGTACGCTAAATCAGAGAGAGAACAATAGTTCACCACAGTTTGAAAATCTCGCATACCCCCAGAGATGATCGGGTTAACATCAACCCATGAATGCTCCGCCATATCCAAAGTCTCGTTGAAGTCCCCACATAAGATCCACAGTTTGTTACGAAAGAGAGGGGAATCATGGTGATCATGAATCTCCTGCCATAATGCTTTTCGAGCCTCTATAATATTTAATGCATAAACAAAAGAGCAGAAAAACTCCTCGTCCTGAGCTCCAAGCTTCACCGAGAGTGTAATTAACTGCTCACTCTTAAAGAAAGGATCCACCCGCACATCATCCTTCCAGACAACCCAAATAAGTCCCCGACGATTATGTTCATAATTTGTTAAAACAGACCAACCAGGAAATAAGAGACTCCCCAACCGATGAGCCTTTCTCTCCCTAACCCTGGTCTCAAGCAAACAACCAACTGAAACTGATTCCCCTCCACCCACTGTTTTATGACGGAATGCTTAGAAAATTTATTTAGAGCCCGGACATTCCAGCAAAAACCAGACATTTAATGTTTTAAGGGAGGCTTCTTACTCTGATCCCTAGGGAGATCCCTAGCAGACTGAGTAGGAAGGTTTGAACGATCCTTCTTTTTTGTTTAATTACCCCAAAGCAAATATGTCCGCACAGAGACTTCCATCTGAGAGCCTCGCTTAATAGCAGTCCCTGTTTGAAGAGTAGTTGGATCCTCCAAAGGAGGTTGACGCCCTTCCTCTGCAACCAAGTTTGAACCTTCCTCTTGAGACTCCTCCAAATCCTCACCAAGAGCTTCCTTCGTCCCCAAAACCCCATAGGAATTTTTCAACAGCGAAACCTCCCTCGATACCTGCTTATCATGTACTTTACATGGACTAGTACGACCTGGTTTAAGAGTGATCCAAACTTCAGCCTCCTTCTCCCCCACTGAACTTGGTAAAGCGGTATCATTTGACTGATCACTCTGAATCACAGCTAAAGCCGAAGCAGAGCCATTCTCCAAAGACGGGGCAGAGAGTATAGTCTCACTCGTAGCCAGAGGGGAAGAGTGAGGTAGAGCCTGCTTATCCTAAACCACCAACGCTTCAGGGGATAAGCAGGTAGCTCTGAGATGACCCCACTTGTGACAGCAAGTACATCGAGGAGGTAACCAAGGATAACTATAGTGGACCACATATTCTAACTCTCCCTCCGCCTCTTCTGCGAGAGCATATTCCATGGGCAACTCTTTCGTTAAATCAGCCTCAACCAATACTTGAGCTTCATCAAAACTGATGCACGCCTCTGTCTTAGGATGTAATCTAACTGGCACACCCACTGCACTAGCTAAAAACTCCAATCCTTTCTCCGAAAACAGTGTTGGCGGCACATTCTTTAGAGTAATCCATAGTGGGATCGACTTCATGGCCGGTTGAGATTCCTCAGCGAAAGGACTCCACTTTAAAACAATCATAGACAAATCCGCAATATTCCACAAACTTCGATTCAACACCCTGTACCTCTGTCCCTCACTCCGAATACGAAACTTTACTGTCGACTCATTGACAGCAAAGACATCAATCAGCGATGTCCGATCACTCAGCCTCCAAATCTTATTCACAATCATGTGAATCTTACCGACATGAGGAGCCTTCGAGTTAAGAAATTTCCCAACAACAAAATCCTCCCATAAATCCTCAAACACCTCCTGTGGAACAACCACCTTTTCCTTACCATCAACCGTGGACACTTCAAACTTTTGCTTAGCTAGAACACTTTTTTGAGTAACCTGTAGAAAGGAGTGTTTTCCACGCTGAGTCCCCGCCGCAGGCTGAGCCAACGAAGGACCTTCTTTCGAACCATTCTGACCCTGAACCCCCTCCAATAAACTCTCACCGAACTCCTCCGAAACATCTGCGCTACCACCACCTCCCTTCTCTCCATCCACCGGATCTCTCACCTTCACCGGAGATGTCGAAGGAAGGCCAGGAGGAGCCTCTGACGGCACCATCCGTGACGAAAAAGCAAAGAAACCCTAGAAACCCTAGTCGCCTTTTTTTTCACCCTTGCTACGTCAGGAGAACGAAAAAGCCAATCTCTAATAAGTAGCTTATTTTCGTAACCATCTACCATCAAAATAAGTATATAACCATTATTTATTTGTTTTGTTTTACAAAATTTGTGTGATCGATGCAATGTCATGTGTTGCATTGTGTTAGTGAGTCACCACCAAACACACATTTTCAAAACAAAAAAAAAAACATTTTATGAAAAATATAACACTGAAGTGTCAAAATTATCTGACAAAAATTATTTTTCGAGAATAATCACAACAAATTATTCTGAATTGATATTATTTTTTTTACTCTACTGTGATTATTCTCAAAAAAATAAAACTATTTTTTGCAGTTGAAAGATAATTATTGTGATAATTCTCAACAAAAAAAAAAATTATATGATTCCCAAGCTGATTTTTGTGCTTGATTTTATTTTTTTAGTCTATTGTGATTATTCTCAAAAAAAGAAAGCTAATTTTTGCGCTTGAGAGAAAATTATTGATTTCTCATTATGATAGTTCTTGAATAAATAATTTATATCAATTAGTTTGATTCCCAAGCGAGAGACAAATTATTGTTATTATGCAATATTTATTAGTATTATTGATGAATTGTAAACTTGAAGACAAATAATTTATCATCATTGGTTTAGAGTTGTTAAAAATTGTAAATCACAAAAAATATGCAATTATAAATTTATAATCAAATTTAATATGTATGAAAAGCTTAAAATAAAAAGATTAGTTAGGTGCTCTAATAGTATTTGTTTTGGAAGTGATTGTGATATGATATGTAAAATTCTGTTAATATAACTGTAGGTAAAAAATAGTTTAAAACAATCAAACAACCACTATTCAAAAAGGTCTCTTTTATAGTAAATTTTGAATTTTATCAGTAAACAACTTTCCATATATGATGTGAGTGTGAACGAGAGTGGTATGTAAAGCACACTAAATGTCATTTATTATCAATAAAGAGTTTTGAGCTGCTATTATTTTTGTATTTATACTTTTTGATTTGGTGGGCCGTATTAACCAATAATATTTAAAAAATTGTCCTAAAAATCAATGTTTAGGACACTTCCGTGGCAAAACAACATGGTTTCAAATTTCAATGTACAGATCCACGTAAATCACTACTCAACAATTTAAGTCTAGTGGGTGTTGCGATAGAAGGGTAACTAACCTTATCTCGTTACTATATATATTGAATCGTAGACAATGGAAAGAATATTTTTGTATACCATTCAATGGTATTTTACATGGCTTTTATAGAATATAATGGGATCTTATAATATCTAATTACAATTAATATAATATACGATCACAAATTCATAATAGTATCTCAATCACAATCGTATCAATTAACCTTAACCAGATCTTCCTTAACTTGTTGCACAAGTTGCAGAGGTGAATCTGTAATACCCTCCCTCAGGTTGAAGCATGACGCTTGCAAATACCCAACTTGAACTTAATCATGTCCTCATCTTCACAATATACAAAAGAGTTTGAAATTAGAGTCATCTGAAATGAAATGAAAGTCATTTAATTTGAACTGGACAGTTATAGAAAAGCTTTTGTTGCGTTTGTTTAGTTGGGTGTATGAAAGTTAATGATATCACTAGATTTGGACCCACACATACGTGCAGGATTGATTTCAAAAACTAAGGTGATTTATTAGGTTTACAATATATTACGTATGTGTGGATTTATGTTTGTAAACATATTTTTAACGAACATTATTAATATTTATAATCTAAACTCATATCAGTACAATATTTTATGTGTTTTAGTTAAAAAGAAGGATTAGATCTGTTTTGTTATTAGTAGAAATAACTACAATAAAAATATAAGATAAAAATAGTATGTTTATTTCTAGAAAAAAAAAACTCGTCCCGTCTCATATATGTCATGTTTTTTTCTATCTCATAATTATGGTTTTTATAAATTTGAGATTGTATTTTTTAGTCCAACATATAAAAAAATAGGTAAGAGGTTCATATGGAATATATACCCGTATTTTATGTACCTTTTTTTAGGTATTTAAGTTTTACAAAATTAATGAAAATTATCCAAATTTTCTTTGTGTTTTTCAAAATTTATCTATTATGTTTTTAAAAATACTTGAATTTCCTGTAAATTTTGTCTCCAAGTAGAACTTTACCTGTCCCAAAATTAATCATTTGCAAAAGAGTACAAAATTTATTGACTTTTTATTCTTATTGAAAATATCATATTTCATAGTATATTTATATATCATATGAATATATGATATCCTTTATTCATTGGTATTTTTATTCATGAAATTTATCCTTATGCATTATCACTGTTACAGTAATTATGGTTTTTAATCTAATTAATGTTTGCTTCAAAAAAATATATTCGAATTATAAGGAAAATTAAGAATATTCGTGTGAATCAAAATTTTATCATTTTGATATATTTTTATTTAAAGACTTATGATATTAACGTAATGATTCAAATTGAAACCCAAACATATTTTTTTGAAATCGCATTATATGGTTCATGAAGGCGAAGATTAGGGGGATTCTTTATTTTTAGTTGGTATGATAATTTCTATATATACGGTAGAATTAAATATGAATTACTTATATTACTTAAATTTATAATTATCTTTCCAAAATTTTATTGAAGATTATATTGATTCCTATCAGTTTGGATAGAAAATTGTAGCCATATGTTTTGTTTTGTTTGATAACCTCAATTTAAATAGCACCCAAATTGAATAAAAAAAAACAAAAATGTGAATTTAAAATTCGATTTTTTAAAATATATTAATAACATTTTGATTTTTTATACCAAACATATATATATACACATATATACCTACGTTATATGTGTGGATGGATAAACAAATTTGATATATAATTACATATTATTCATGATTAAAGTCCCTTAACAATTACTCTTTCATATTTTCTCTTTCACACCATATGTAGTAACAACATTTGTTATTTTTACCGCCTCCAAACATATAAATACATATAAATATTATTAAATCATGTATGGCTAAAAACAATTAAAATTATTTTAAAATGAAAAATATCAATTTAAAATATTAGATCTTAAATGAAATATGTTACAAATTTTTCATTACAATTTTTCAAAGTTACTCTAGTCTTGAGATGTTAAACCTAAGAGAAGGAACCATTGCATTATTTATATTTTAGTTTTAAACCTTCATCAGATGGTTAAGCTAGCCATTTCAGAACCTTATAACACTGCAAAAATTATTATGATTTGGAAATAGATCGAAGAAATCACTGACACTAATATGATTATTATCAATAGGCGACGTGTAACAATATAATCATGAAGTAAAACTATACTGTTATAACTAATGTATATATGTACTAACATTAAAAACGGTAATTATACAAAAAAAAATCATAAGATAAAATCGATTATAAAAACCTTATTGTTTCACATCACCCGTATTTTAACAGTTTTACAGCCTTGACTTTTATATTTCATATGTTCTTGAAGAATTTCAAACTGAAAGACTAAAAGATATTGAAATATAAAAGTTAAGAAACTCAAATCTCAAAATATTGATGCTCAAAATTTTATTTGTGAATGAATGAAACAAAATACTTCGATGTGTCTTATATAGAGATTAGATTAGCTCAATACAATCTATTTTAATATACTAACAAAAAGGAAAATCATAATGTAAAATCCATTTTAAACTATTCGATTTTGTAACAATATAATCATGAAGTAAAACTATACTATTATAACTAATGTATATATGTACTAACATTAAAAATGGTAATTATACAAAAAAAATCATAAGATAAAATAGATTATAAGAACTTGATTGTTTCACAGCACCCATATTTTAGAAGTTTTATAGTCTTGACTTTTATATTTCACATGTTCTTGAAGAGTTTCAAATATGAAAGACTAAAAGATATTGAAATATAAAAGTTAAGAAACTCAAAATTCAAAATATTGATGCTCAAATTTTTTTTTTGTGAATGATTGAAACAAAATATTTCGATATGTCTTATATAGAGATTAGATTAGCTCAATACAATCTATTTTAATATACTAATAAAAAGGAAAATCATAATGTAAAATCAATTTTAAACTGTTCAATTTTGTAACATAAAATCGATAATCAATGATTCCGGAAATATCTCAAAATAAATAACCAAATGAAATATGTTTACATATATAAAATTTTGAATTTATAATTTTATACCCGTTTTTATAATTAGCTAAGATAACTACAGAAATTGGTAAGTAGCTTAAATTTCGTATATATGATAATCTAAATTTTTCAAACTAAATCAAGAAAAGATATGAAATGTGTAGACTTTTGTATCACATTAATTTCCTAAATAAAAACAATTTTCCTAAATTACTGAAATTATATATGGTCGTATTTAACTTTCTAATTAACAACCATTTGAGGTTAATTAGATATTTGATTTGATATCATTATTTAAGGTAATATTCGAGATTTCAACTTAATGATTCATTTTTAATTAGAATTTAAATATGGATAGTTTTCTATATTGAATTATATGTTATTTAAACTGTGTGATTAATGTTCCATAATATTAGTTATGGAAGTTACTAATTATCACCGATACTGATTTGTTTTCACTTCCCCAACCACTGGCGGCACTACTGGATCCTGCCCACCAACCACTGGCGGCACAACTGCTGGAAGTCGCTGCAAAACCTGAGCTAGCAAGTCCATCAAGACATCCTCCCTGCCCGGAGCACCCTCAGCTGCAACCCCCACACCCGGGGCAACACCGTGACCGACACCGGGCCCATCCGCCCTGCCGTCACCCAAACCAGCCTGGTCTCCAGACACACTAGGATGAACCTGTGACTCCGCCACCTCCTCACTGGCCATGCTCTGGGTCACACTCACACTGGCCTCAGGAACCTGACCTCGTCCCCGACCACGACCACGACCACGACCACGACCGCGACCAACAGCATCTCACCTCTAACCATCTGTATCATCCAAGAACAGAAGGCTAAGCAAACAATAATTCTAATACACAAAAACACAACTTACCTTGGAATCACAAAACAGGCTCGAAGAGGATGTTCTAGGACTTCATGCCACACACAATTGACCGACTCACACAATCAATCATAGCATGGAATCCTAAACATCAACAGCAAAAACACAATGAACCCTAGACCTAGAACCGTAAGGGCTCTGATACCAAAATGAAACAACCCTTCCCGTTTTTTTTTTTTTTTAATACCTTAATTTACTAGTGGTCCCATACCCACTAACATCCTAACAACAATCAATAACCGCGGATAACCAAATAAAACAGTTTCCATTAATCCAATAAGAATACCAACAGCAATAATCCAATAACCAATAACGAAATAGCAAAGTTCCAACATCCTACAATGCTCTATCAACTCAATACTAGCAACCTAACAATAGGTAGACCACAATCAATCAAGCCTCTAGAACATCCTCCTCCTCATTGCCTTTGATTCCACGATCACACTTTTCCTTTACCTGCACACCACAAACAACAATTGAGATGCGTAAGTATTATCATAAATACTTAGTGAGGCCGTCCTCCCATCTACTAGGTTATACACACAAGCATATGAGACCCTCATGTTTAAGCAAAACAAACAACACACAACAATACATCAAACCAGAAGAACAAGTCTCGGCTGAGACCAGTGTCGACCGATGCCTCACGGTGTCGATCGATGCTACAAACAATGGTGTCGACCGATGCTAAACAGTGTCGACCGATGCCCCTCAAAATGGTGTCGACCGATGCTTCCTAGTGTCGATCGATGCCTCTTCTGCAGACACGATCTGCGTGAATCCGAACATCGAACTCTCCTTCCAAATCGTCTCGAATCCATCTCAAACTCACCCAATTACCTCGGAAATCACTAGGAATCACAAAAGCAACGAACCCAAACAACAAAACAACACAAACAGCAAAGAAAACACCCAAACAAGAGAGATCTCATGCTTAGATCAACCATGGTCAAGCACTCACCTCAAGAACAGGAGATTGGGGTTGAGAAAACGATGGAATAACACCTCCAGGAGATTCTCCTTCGTTCCCAGCAACAGCTATCACTTCTACAGCCTCAGATCTCTCCAAAATCTCCAAGGACAAGCCTAGAAATCTCAGAAACGTTTTTCTCTCTTTTCTCTCTTTCTTTTCACTCAACGGCGACCAAAATGAGACTCTGAAACCCTTAATTCGTCCTTAGACACTTATAACACGATTTAGGGATTTAATTGAACCAAACCGAACCAACCAGCAATTAAAACGAACCCGACCAAACCGGAAACACATGGTGTTGATCGATGCCCCCAAGGGTGTCGACCGACACCCACACCAAAATTACAAAAATTGGTTCGCGGATGTTACATATATTCTCAAGTTTCATTTTGCCTTGTAAATAATGCTTCCCTTTTAATAGTATAGATAGTATTTTATGTGTATTTTCTGTATAATAATATATGGTATTTCTCTATTCATTTTACTCATGTTCAGTTTGCGCAAGTGACTGAGAAATATTTTACGGACGTCGAGGCCGTGGAAGCTACAGAAGACTTTGAATTTGTAGTTGCAAGTAAAATTAGATACTTTCAAGCTAAGTTATCAAATAGAATGTGTTTATTTTTGTGGGAAGCAAAAATTAATACAGAGCAAAAAATAAAATAAAAAGGTTGCTTCTGCATAATCACGCAAACGTGGAAGACTGGATCTACTAATGTCCTATCATAAAGAGTCTACCAACTCGTCAGATAATTAATTTACTATTAAACCAACGGTAAACCGTATAAACCATATTTATGGAGAATTTGAAACAACCCGACCTTTTTTTTTTTTAACAATTAAATACAATGTAAACAATTATGCAGCCTATACTACTAAATTAAACCAACCCAAACCACAATTCCTCATTAAACCAATAGCAACCAGTATACACAGCGGAAACATACCAACCATACAAACCATTACAACATCAATACAATAACAATCCTAAGCATTCTATCCATCAACCTAGCATATCTCTATCCAAGGTTCTAACAACATATCCAACAATCCAATAACACACAAACGAGACCCTAGATCATCCTCCTCCTCATCGCCATGATTCCACAACACAAACCTGCACACCACAAACAACAATTGAGATGCGTAAGTATTGTCACAAATATTTAGTGAGGCAATCATCCCATCTACTGGGCTATACACACAAGCAACTGAGAAACCAATGCTTAACAAATGACAACCAAACACAAACAAACCAGGAAAAAAAATCACGAAACAAGCAACTTGGTGTCGACCGACACCAGAGAGGTGTCGATCGACACTGGCCAAACATGGTGTCGACCGACGCCTAACTGGTGTCGATCGACACTTCCTTCGCAGACGCAAACTGCACGAATCCGAACGACGAACCTCCATTTCAATCCGCCTACAATCTGTCCCAAACTCTCCCAAAAGCCTCAGGAACTTATAATAACCATAACACAACCACCACAAGCAAGAACAACACCACAAAACACAACAACTCAAGCAAACAAAGGATTCTCAGGCTTAGATAAGCCATGGTCATGCACTCACCTTATCAAATGATTATAACAACCAATACAACCAGTTGAGACCCTCCTAACGTCTGAAACAGCCCAGAAACGCCCTACAACAAGCCACACAACCAAAAACGACTTATAGCAAAACTGGACAGAAACATCAGAAAAGAACAGTCTCAAAGACGAAACCCTAAAATGAAAACCAACCGTTAACTACCAAATCGCTCCGGTGAAAAGCTATCCCTAGACATCACGAATCTTTCCACAAAATTTCAGCACGATCAGGAACCAGACGAGACCACGATCTTAATTACAATCCCCGATGGTTCCAACTCGCGTCTGAGAAAACGTGACTCACGAAACTGCCAATAACTCATCGAGTTTAAATCCAAAACTACTTCTTTAAAAAGGAGAATAACGATGAAATACTTGGGAATAAACCTACCAAATTTCATTACCTTTGAGAACGATTTGATACGCCAAAACTATTTCCTCCCAAACCCTAATGATTCTGCTCTTTCTCCTTTAATCTCCTTCACACCACAATAGGCTCTCTCTTCTCTCTCTATCTCTGCAAACGGCGACCAGACACCCTAAAACCCTTAATTTTTCGCTTCTCCACTTATATACTCGTTTTGGTTAACTAAACCAAACCAACCAAACCAAAATCGCGAATTAAAAATAAACTCATCGAACCCAGAAATAGTGGTGTCGATCGATGCCACAAGGGTGTCGATCGACACTCCTACCAAGACCGCATAATCCGGTTCACGGATGTTACAGAATTAGATGAGATTTTTTAATCCGCGGAAAAAATAACAACTGAACTATCGATTCGGGGAGAAATAGGTGGAGAACTTAAGTTTGTGGGAGATATAGAACAAGGTCAAAGTTTAGTGTGGATATGGTATGATATGATAGTTTTAAGAGAGAAATAGGACTTCGTTTCCAAAAGGAAATGTTAAACAATAGTATTAAAATATAATTTTGTGGTGGGTTGTTTATGTAGGACCATATGATGTTTTGCTAAGTGTGCTATGGTATACTATGAAGATTATGATATGATTTTCTAATTTGAAAGAAAATATATTGTAAAAAATAAAAAATAAAAGTTATGAGCAAAACTTAAGCGAAACATAAGAAAAAATTACGAAAATTTTAAAATACTGATAAAAAGTCATTTATAAAAAACTAATTTATATTTATGTTACATAATCGTACTTTTCTGTTACAACCCAATAATGGGCCGATCTTCTCCGCCCACAGTGTAAGCTTTTAGAATATTTAGTTCTTTTTGCAAAGTTGATATTTTAAAACTTTTAGGGTTGCCGCATTATTTACCCCTGTACTAAATTCATTCTCACTTTTAATTCACAAACTTTTTGGTCTGAATAAAACTACATAAAGTCACGGTTTTATCCTAATTCACACACCTCTAATTGATTTCGATAATCACGTCTTGTAAACCTGATTTAACCACAAATCCGAGTTTTGCCCAATCACGATTAGTTTAACCCGTTAAACACCATGACCCGACAACTAAACGAAGTCGTTCTTCTCATCTTCTTCTTCCTTAGACAAAACTCAAATCGACTCATATTTTAGGTTTAGGGCTCTTGATTAAAAATTGGGGATTTGGAGATTTCTGGGTTTTTTCGGTTTTGGAGATCTAAATTCATAGAATCAATCCCCATTTCAATGCCAATCTCAGAGCTTGCGCTTGTTTGTTATCAGAGTGATAATGATGATCCCGATTTCGAAGTTCCAGAGAGTAATGTCGATGGTGAAGGTGATGGGGATGGTGAAGGTGATGGGGATAGTGAAGGTGGTGACGATAGTGACAATGAGAGTGCGAATGAGGGAGACAACGACAATGGTGCGAATGAGGGAGACGACGACAATGAGAGTGCGAATGAGGGAGACGACGATAATGAGAGTGCGAATGAGGGAGACGACGAACTAGATAATGAAGGAGATGAAGATAGACACGACTTTGCCAACGGTAATGAATATGAAGATGAACCTGAAGAAGACAGAGATGAAAGGTATGCCTTAGAGGTAGAAGAAGCTGTAGCAAATTGGTTTGATGAGGATATGATTCGTCGCGATTCAGTCCCAGATACTTCTGATGAGGATGAGGATCCTGTGATTACTAGAGATAGGAAAATTAGATTGGGAACATATGATAGGTTTGATATTGGAAGAACATTCTTTAGCAGTTTTGAGTTCAAAGAGGCAGTATTACATTATGCATTGAAGAATAGAGCAAATCTTAGACAAAGTAGGTGAGAGAAGGATAAAATTGAGTTTAGGTGTGCTGGAAAGAAGAAGAATGGGAAGTGTTGCTGGAAACTCTACTGCTCATACGATAGTTGTAAGCAACTGTGGGTTGTGAAGACTAAATGTATAGATCATACATGTACTCCTAATGGAAAATGCAAGTTGCTTAAAAAGCCAGTGATCGCAAGGTTGTTTATGGACAAATTGAGGATGAATCCTAATTATATGCCTCTTGACATCCAAAGGCATATCAAGGAGCAATGGAAAATATCTAGTACTATTGGACAATGTCAGACCGGAAGACTTCAAGCGCTCAAGTGGTTGAAAGATGAATATGCACAGCAATTTGCTCACCTCCGAGGATATGTTGCTGAAATTATAAGATCAAATCCGGGTTCAACTGCCATTGTTGACACCATTACTGATGGAAGTGGAAATCACGTGTTCAACCGGATTTATGTGTGTATGGGAGCAATGAAGAATGCATTTTACTTTTGTAGGCCAATCATAGGAATAGATGGAACATTTTTGAAGCATGCGGTTAAAGGATGCCTTTTCACGGCCATTGCTCATGATTCAAACAACCAGATTTATCCAATAGCTTGGGCAACAGTTCAATCAGAAAATGCAGACAATTGGAAATGGTTTCTGAATCTGCTAAAGGTTGACTTGAATCTAAAAGATGGCAGTGAATATGTTGTTATATCAGATCGATGCAAGGTATTTTTTTTTTTCGGTTTATGGTGAGAGTTATTTTTAATCGGATTGGTTTATAACTTAGAATAAATATTTTTTTTGTAGGGACTGATGAGTGCAGTTAAAAGTGTGTTGCCAAATGCTGAACACAGACCTTGTGTAAAGCATATAGTTGAAAACTTAAAAGGGAAACATGAAAATAAAGACTTATTGAAGAAGATGGTATGGAAATTAGCTTGGAGTTACAGCTTTGCAGAATATGAAACTAATCTTGCCAAAATGAGAGCTTATAGTATGTCTTTGTATGAAGATGTCAAGAAGGAGGAACAAAGACTTGGTGTAGAACATTTTTTAGGCTGGGCAGTTATTGTGAGGATGTGGACAACAATGCCACTGAGTCATTTAACGCAACAGTTGTCAAAGCTAGAGCAAAATCATTGGTTCCTATGTTGGAAACAATAAGAAGACAAGCGATGGCACGGATAAGTAAGAGAAAGAAAAAGATTGGCCGATGGGAAAAAAACATCTCTAAGTATGTTTCAGAGATTTTGGCAAAGGAGGAAGAAGATGCAGAGAGATGTGAAGTTACGAAAGGAACGCATGGCCGGTTTGAGGTTTGGGTAGATGGAAATTCTAACTCTGTTAATTTAACTACTGAAATGTGGGATTGCTCATGCTGCAAGTGGCAGGTCACAGGGATTCCATGTGAACATGCCTATGCAGCAGTCATGGACATCGATAAGAATGTTGAAGATTTTGTAGTTCCAATGTTTGGAACTGAAACATGGAAAGAACAGTATGAAACAGGGCCTAACCCAGTTAGAGGGCAAAATTACTGGATGACCAATGATTATGTCTTAATCACTGCACCTCCAGAACCAGTTTTACCTGGGAGAAAGAAAGGGCAGAAGAAGAAATTCAATCGCATCAAGAGTCCACTCGAATCACCAAAGAAAAAGAAGGGAAAAGCGGGACCAAAGATACTCAAACTAGGAAGGCAAGGAAGAGTAATGCATTGCAAATCATGTGGTCAAGCATGTCATAATGCAGCTGGATGCAAGACATTCCCAAAGGAGAAGAAGAATAAGAGTAAGAGTAAGAAGAAGAAGAATCAACTACTATGTCTTGATGAGGTATCTTTGTTTTCAATTATTTTTGTAAGTGTTGGCTGAGATCGTTTATGATGTAAGAATGTTTTGATGTTCGTGTATAGGCTGATGGATCTACTTCTGAGAGAAGGACTAAGAAGAGTAAGAAGAGTCATGGTGGATCTACCTCTCAAGCACCATCACAAGGACCCGAAATAGTCACACTTACACAACAAAGCAGTCAATGGGAGCATTGGGATTAGTTTGTAGTTGCAGCTCTTTTAGCTTTTGTATGACATTGTTATTGTTTCCTTTGGATGTATATTTTGGATGTTGTTTGCTTAGGATGTTATTTGGATCGTTTTTGGATGTCTAGAACCCACTGTTTTATCATATTGGATGTTAAGACAGCTAATCGATTTATGTTTAGACAACATTCTTGTTACACACTACAAAACAGAGATGAACATAGATAATAACTGATTTGTCATTACACACCCCATTGCAAAATAGAAAACAACGTGATGATATCCTCTCCACACCAGCATCTGGGTGGAACACGAATAGAAGAAGCTTGATGAGCCGAACTTGAAGCAGATGAGTAGTTCATGATTTCAAATGTTGCAAATCGAAGACAGTTTGCCCCAAAAAACAAAAAAAACCCCAGAAATCTCCAAATCCCCAATTTTGAATCAAGAGCCCTAATCCCCAATTTAATCGATTTCAATTTTTGTATAAGGAAGAGAAGACGATAAGAACGACGTCGTTACCTTGTCGGGTCATGGTGTTTAATGGGTAAAACTAATCGTGATTGGGCAAAACGCAGATTTGTGGTTAAATCGGGTTTAGGAGATATGATTATCAAAATCGATTAGAGGTGTATGAATAAGGATAAAACTATAAGTTCAGGTAGTTATATTCAGACCTGAAAAGTTTGTGTAGGAAAATTAAGAATGAAGTTAGTACAGGGGTAAATAATGCGGCAACCCAAACTTTTAAAAGTTTGTGATCTTTTTTTTCTAGTGAGCACTGGAGGAAAATTATAACAGCATGTCAGGTAGTGATATATGCGGCGATATCTTCAGTTGTTCTCAATATCCTCGGCTTGCTTGGTATCAATCAGGAAGAAAAAAATGCTGGTATGGATATTGTTGCGGTGAATCTATATATATAAAGTTAGCTTTTCTCACTTCTGGTGCAGCCACCTCAGCTGCCACGTTAGCCACATCTTCTTTAATTTTATGGGCCTTACAGATTTTAATAAGCCCTTTAAACAATCATACAAATGACAAACTGATCAACTAAATTTTATTTAAAATCTGTAGGCCCAACACTATTTCATTCAAATTCTCTAGACCCATCACTATTTTTAAATCCTATGAATTCAATTTTTTATTTTAAAATAAATTTAAAATATTCATTTAGTGCATATTTTTTGTTAATTATAATTAATCGAAAGTTTAAATAAAAAATAATTATGTAAAAAGAATTAAATGTTAAAATAAGAAAACAATACTATAATTTTTCATTAGTGGTGATAATATAGTTAAAGATTTCTATTAAACTGATCATAATTTCAAATTTCAAATATCAAAACAAGGCAACCCAAGCAACACTTTCAAACAATCAAGGAAACACAACTAGAAATCAGTTAAAATAATTATTTGGCAGCACTTCACAAATCCATCACCAAAGACAAAGACGCAAAGAGATGAACACACCTTTAATAAACTAAAAAGATTCAGATATATGAATGTCACAATCAGATAACCGTAACATAAAATTTTATGAAAAAGACAACCAAAAAAACAAAAAAACAACCCGGACTTTATAAAATTACAGCAAGATAAACAAGAAAATTAATTTTCCCCAAAACACAACTCACATCGAATAAAAAAAAAATCACTCACAGGACAAACGGGAAAAAAATTACAACAAATAACACAAAACAACTCACAACTTAATTAGGAAACCTAAAGAAGCCAACATATTTTCATATAAACAAATTTGCAACCCAATTGACATTCACCTTTAACAAAATCAACAAAGGATAACCAAATATCCCCAATAGATGCGAAGCGAGCAAGGAATCAACCAAATACGCAAACCCCCCAAAAAAAAATCAAGGGAAAACGATTACGATAGGAATGACTAAAAAAAACGATTACGAGCATCAAAGACATAAGTTCAATCCTCAAACAGACCTCTAGATCGGAAAATTGCTCTTCTCCTATCCGTTCACAAGGACATCAGATTTTGAAAAAGAACAAATCAATTTCAACTCAATAACATACAAATAATAGTCCAATTAACACACAAATTATAAGCCTTACAGAAAATTGGGTCTGAATGAAACAAACAAAAATTGACAATAAAATCCACAATAAATAACTTATTTATTTTTCTTAATAAAATCCACAATATTTTTCACTCCAAATACTAAAACATTGACAAAAAAATTACTCCAACAGTTTACAAAATACATATGACAATATTAAATAACAATCCAACCACAAAATGGAAAATAATAATAAATTAATGACAACTAACAGCTACAACAAAACAACAACTTCAACTAAACAATGTTAACTTCTAATAATAATTTTTTTAAAAGCATTATAAACACACAAGATGATCTCAATTTTTCCTTTAAAAACAGCAAATTAAATTATACTTACTCTAAAACATATTTTTATTAAAATATCCAACCAAAATTAAATACAAAAACAAACGTAAAGATGAATTCAAAAAACCAAAAAAAAATATACACAACAAAACTTGGAATACACCTTCATCTAACTACCGCGCATAGCGCGGATCAATTGCTAGTACAATTATATAGTCACTGGCTAAGAGTTTAAAAAGTGTAAAGCTGGTGTACGACACTATATTTTTTGTGGGGCTATTTATATACGCCTTATTCTATATAGTTTCTAAGGGCTTGGTGTCTGTAGTGCGAGCTGCATCCGCCGATATTGTCTGCATTTCTACCGGCTTCTTCAGTATGTTCTATGGGCGGGGAGGGGTCGTATACGCTGCAGTTCTGATTATCTTATTCTGCTGCCGTTTTCCTATATAACGTAGTGGCTGAAGCATTGGAAGCTCTGCTTGCACTATTATCTATTATCTATTTAATCATGTTGCATTTTTCTATTTTTACTATTGAATTATCTATGTAATCATGTACGTAGCAGTTATCTGTTACACTCACTACATGACGTTATTAATTTATAGCATATCTCTCCTTATAATAAAATTTATAATGTTTTAAAGTACTTTTGAGTTGACAAAAAAAAAAAAAAGTACTTTTGGTTCTCGCAAAATCAATGTTTAGGACACTTCCGTGGCAAAACAACATGGTTTCAATGTAAAGATCCACGTAAAGCACTACTGAACAATTTAAGTAAACGCATATGATGCGTTCGTAAATCATAATCGTATATATAAATCTTAGGTCATCCTCAACGGGGGGCTTTAAGAGAGGTTTTAATACAGTAGAAAGAAAAAAATAATTCAGATAAAAGAAAAAACTATAAGAGAGTCTTTTATTTAGTAGAATCGAATTTGAAATAAGAGCCCCTACGTCTCACTTATCTGTTGGGCAGTCAGATAAAAAGAAGAAAAGAAAAAATTTGATGGACAATCGGGTTTTTGTTTCTTTTCCTCTCTATCTCTCTCTCTTTCTTTCTCTCTCGATCGGAAGTCTCGAATTGACGAAGTCCCCAATTGACAAAGGAAGGAGATGGAATCAAAGGAAGGAGATTGGGGTTGGAGGAGATGTGAAGCGTCGGATTGAATCGGCGGAGGCCAATCAAAGGAGATACGACTACAAAACCTTCAAGCTCCAAATCCCCAAATTTAATTAGGGTTTCTCTGCGATCCCAAATCAGAATCGGAATTACATAGCTCTTCACCATCCCCGACGAATTCCGCCAATGGTGGCGATACAACCAACGCTGAGAACGGGCAAGTTGCGATTGGATTTACTAAGGAGAGCTTCAAAATGAGGAGATAACCAGGGTATTGTTTTCTTTAACCTTGGTTTTTTGTTTCTCGTTCTTTTGCTGGTACCGATTCAGATGGTTTCTTTAGATTGGCACTACAAGAAAACATGGATTTGGCGACGACAAAAATAGTCACTTAACAGTCGCTAACTTCTTAGTTACGACTGATTGGCGACTGACTTACGTAGTCACTAAACAGTGTGTCGCTAAAATAATCAGTCGCCAAATAGTCGACACGGAGCTACTAATTGGCGACTGATAATTGTGGTCGTTCTTCCCTCGCCAAACAGTCGCTAAATTTGCGACTGAATTTGCAACTCTTTAGCGACTGATCTGGTTACTCATTTGCGACTGTTTTGGTTACTGTTTTGTGTACGTTTTGGTTACTGTTTTACGACTGTTTAATTATCATGCTTTTTAAAAAATTCTAGTAAAAACGAATTATTTGATTTTGTAATAACAAAAAGGATTATGAAAACTATAACTAAAACATAACAAACATGAAATTAAACAAACACATAAGTTTAATTTTACATCCAAACATAACAAGAGTACAAGTCATAAAGATTACAAAAGTCACAAGATTACAAAAGTTTTCATAAAGGAAGGAGGGATAGTTAAGGAACCTAACTTAAACATCAAAGAGGTTTGGGTCATTGCTTTGAGACTCAAGGAAGGCGACATAGTTTGGGTTAGTCTTGAGGTAGCTCACCAAGCGTGAGATCTCTGCTTGTTGCTCAGATGCAACCCGTAGAGCCTCAGCTGCAACCCGTGAAGCCTCTGCTTCACGCTCTGCTTGTAGAGCTGCTTGTTGCTCTATTTTGCGGTTAGCTTCTTCAAGCTGTTGTTGCAGGCTTGTGAAAGTAGAAGACATTTCAGGGAACTTCCACTTGCCCTTGATGAAACTCCCTAGGCTTCCAACCCCAAAGTATGCTCCTCTATCGTTTATGAAAGTAGACTGCATAACAAAACAGAGAAAAAGTTAACATCATTACTTACCAATGAAAGTTAATGATGCATATTAGAAAGAAGTAACATTACCTGAAGAAAGAGCTCATCATCCTCCTCGTGAGATAGCTCCGATCGACGTGATGTACCATCAGCTTGGTCGTCATTGTCTAGAGCAGCCAACTTAGCTTCCCTTTTTTGCTTATATGCCTCATGAACTGCTTGCGCCTTCTTATCCACAAAAGTCCCATCTTTTTGGGTATGAGTCCTAATGAAAACTTCAGGAATAGTTGGCGGTCTTCCCAATTCCACTTCCTGAAAAGTTAGACAATGAAAAGGTTAGATAATGAACCATCTTATGTAACTTATTAAACAATGAAAACTTATTAACTCACCATCTCTTGTTCGATTTGCAAGTAAGACTTCGGCCCTGATACATGCTTGTGAGGGCCAAGACCATTACGGTCAGACATTCGAGCTGCTGAAGTGGTTGCACTCTTTGCCATGGCTTCTTCTGTGTTCCAATAATCACACATTTCTTTCCAAAGAGTTTTCTCAATCCAACTCGGTTTTGCTTCATCTCGCTGAGCTGCTGCCTTGGAAACCATGTCTTTCATACGGTTTTGACAAATGGTATAAAACTTTTCTTGAACGACACCGGTTAGTGAGGGATCCCAGGTGTGTGTTTTCTACAAAAGATGACTAGTGTTAGTGATACAAACAATCCAAAAAAACAAACTATAAATACAGAAATCAAATTGAAAGGAGTAGAAGTTTA
Source organism: Camelina sativa (assembly GCF_030686135.1). Lineage (NCBI taxonomy): Eukaryota > Viridiplantae > Streptophyta > Magnoliopsida > Brassicales > Brassicaceae > Camelina > Camelina sativa. The sequence goes on along the minus strand of NC_141899.1, from coordinate 16,549,237 downwards.
CCGTGAATTCCAAGAAGTAGTTTTCTCTTCTTGCAGTAGGAACACAACCCCAACTGTAATATGGCCCATCAAACTTGTTTGTAAACACTTTTGTAATCTTTCGGGTAATCACTCCCTTGTCCTTACCAAACCTTATAACACAAACAAATCGAAAGTTAAATTATAATCAACAACAAACCTACTAATCTACTCAACAACAAATCGACAACAACAACAAACCTACTAATCTACTCAACAACAAACCTACTAATATAATCAACAACAAACCTTCTAAACAAACCTTCTAATCCAATGAAACAAACCTACTAAAACAATAAAACAATCCTTTCAATTCTAATCACTCTAATCAATCTAATCTACACAAACAATCCTTACCAAGTAGTTCCACGCTCTAATGTGGGAGAGAGGACAGTGGTGTACAACTCACGGCCTGGCTGGACGAGCATGGCATGTAAAGAAGCGAGTACATCAGCTGGGAGTTGTGATTCCCTTGCACCGTCATCCTCAGAATCAGCTTGGTCTTCTTCTTCCTGATGCGAGTTCTGCGCTTGAGAACTGTGGTGCGATCCAGAGCCAGCTCGAGGTTGAGAAGACGGTGGACGATGATTTGAGACGTGAGGAGCCTGTCGAGGTAGCGGAGACCGTCGATGTATAGTCGAGACCTGAGGAGACTGTCGAAGTGGACTCGAGAATTCTGGTGGATCCGTCGCAGAGGCGAGAGGCTGAGGAAAAGGACGCCTGATTGGAGCTTCGCCATAAGGGGATGCTCCTGGAAAGCTCCTCGAGTTGTGGAAAAGGTTTGTCGGAGGTGGATAGTCTCCATAATGAGGCATCGGTCTCGCTGGAGGCTGGGGGATTGGGACAGGAGTTCCCTGAGAATCAGTCTCTGGGTCTCACTGGTTCGCCGGCGTGAAGGCATATTGGCTAGGAAGAGTCGCAGGTCTTTGATTCACCGGTTGTGAGGTTCCAGCGGTTCGATCTGAGGGGTTTCTTCTTCCTCCTCCTCTTTTCTTTGCTCCGGCCATCAACAACAAAAGAGAAACAAGAACGGTATGAAGATTTAAGGTTCTCGATTGAGATCAATTGAGATCTAGGGTTTTCTCGGGGAAGAAGAGAAATGAAGGATTAGGGTTTTCGCAGGATAAATATGAGATCGAGTTGGGTTTGGGCCGTTTTCTTACGGACCAAATTTGATTTAAGGCCCAAATTAAATAAATCGGTCGCTAAATAGTAGCTGCGTAGTCGCAACTTTTGGCGACTGCAAAACCGGTCTCCAACTTAGTCGCAAATTGGCGACTAAAATGAGACATTATAAATTAGTATCCAATTAGCGTCTATTTGGCGACTGTTTTGTTTTTGTAGCTATTAAGTAGCAAAACAATCGCAATTCAGTCGCTAAATTTAGCGACTGAGTTTTAAGTCGCAAATTGCAGTAGGCAAATCCATGTTTTCTTGTAGTGTGGGGATTTGAATCTGATTATGTTCATGCTTGCATATTTACCTGTGGGGGTCTTTGTGCCGGCCTTAATAGTGTGATCAGAGAGATAGTGAACAGTCTATCTTACATGTATGGAGTGAAGAGAATTCTGGGAATATATGTAAACTGTATGTCTGACAAGGTAGGTAGCTCCACTCTCTTTCTCTTTTAAGTAATCTCAGGTGTAGGATCTTTCTGTTTTTGTTGATATGGACCGTATGAACTATAACAGGGCGAGCTCTACACTTGTTAGCTATAATAAGAGAAGAATGGGAAGAAAAGGTTTGATCTCGCTGATCTAATGAAGAAGGGGGCATCACGTGGCTCCACACTCTCACCAGACTCTGCTACTAGTGAAATTGAATCTGCCTACGAAGAAGTCTTTGACACCAATGACCAGGGCTCGATCATCTTGTTGACGAAGAAGACAGGACCTATTTTTGACCGTCTGTCATCAGGTGAGATGTAACATCCACGAACCAATTTTTGTGGTTTTGGTGTGGGTGTCAATCGACACTCTTGGTGTATCGATCGACACCATGTTTTCCGTTTTGGTCCGGTTTGTTTTTAATTGCTGTTTGGTTCGGTTTGGTTCAATTAAAATCCTTAAATCGTAATATAAGCGTCTAAGACGAATTAGGGGTTTTGGGAAAGTCTCTTTTGGTCGCCGTAAGTGAGAAAAAGAGAGAAAAGAGAGAAAAACGTTTCTGGGATTTTTCAGGGCTTGTTCTTGGTGATTTGGGAGAGATCTGAGGCTGTGGAAGTGGTAGCTGTTGCTGGGAACGAAGGAGAAGCTTCTGGAGGTGTTGATTCCAACGTTTCTCAATCCAATCTTCATGTTCTTAAGGTGAGTGCTTGACCACGGTTGATCTAAGCATGAGATCTCTTTTGTTTGGTTGTTCCTTGTCTTTCTGTGGTGTTTGTTTGCTTGGGTGTGTTGTTTTCGAGTTTCCCATAGGTTTGTGTGTCATTTGGGTGAGTTTGGGGACGAAATCGGGATGATTGGAATCGGGATTCGTCGTTCGTGTTCGTGCAGTTTGTGTCAGCATCGATCGACACTGTTTGTGTCAGCATCGATCGACACCTTTCAAGCATCGGTCGACACCATGGCTCATAACATCGATCGACACCGGTTCAAGCGTCGGTCGACACCAGTCTCAACCGAGACTTGTTCTTCTGGTTTGATGTATTGCTTGTGTTTTGTTTGCTTGCTTAAACTTGAGGGTCTCATATGCTTGTGTGTATAACCTAGTAGATGGGAGGACGGCCTCACTAAGTATTTATGATAATACTTACGCATCTCAATTGTTGTTTGTGGTATGCAGGTAAAGGAAAAATGTGATCGTGGAATCAAAGGCGATGAGGAGGAGGATGTTCTAGAGGCTTGATTGATTGTGGTTTAGCTATTGTTAGGTTGCTAGTTTTGAGACGATAGAGCATTGTAGGATGTTGGAACCTTGCTATTTCATTGTTGGTTTGGATTATTGCATTATTGATTATTGGTTTATTTATGTTGGATTTCTTATTGGATTAATGGAATGGTTTCTTTGGTTATCCGCGGTTGTTGATTGTTGTTAGGATGATGTTAGTGGGTATGGGACCACTAGTGAATTATATTATATATAAAAAAAAAAAAAAAGGGTTGTTTCATGAGATTCCAAAGAAAATTATTAAATTCATCTCTCAGCTGCTTCTTGTGGATTACGATCATAACGACGACATGTGTTTATTAATACACTTGTGGTCTTTTCTGAAATCTCATGGTACATACACTGCTTTTGTTTTACAGTCTGATCTTGTAAGATAGAATAATGTATTACCATTGAGCCTGAACTCGTCGTATCATGATGTGATGGGAGGAGTAAGGAGGCTTGTTTCTCGAAACAAATGGATTGTGCTTTGTTCAACAACACAAGTGGAAACCTCTAAGGAAGAAGATCCAATACTTTCATATTGTACTTTTAATTTATTTATTTGAAAAAAAAAAAATTCAAATTAAGAGACTCAATATAAGAACTCACCATTGGAGGGGTACATTTTAATTACAATACCCAAAGTTCTTATTCAACCAAAAATACAAATTATATTAATTAAAAAATTTAACAACCCCAAAAATATATCTCCCATTGTGGAAGCTCTTAATTTTCAAAGTTAGTAATTTGTATAATCACGACATGTGTCAAACATATCGATAGTATTTTGACATGTGTGAAAAATATTTTATTTGATACTTATAGGAAAATAAAATATCCTAAAAATAAAAGGAACAATTAATATTTTTGAAAAGTATATAAAATCAAAAGTAATCTATTATATCACTAATTCTAATATGAAATTTATCTATCAAATTACTAATTTCAATAGGAAAATATGTAGGAAAATTTATGCAATTAATAAGGAAAATATTTGCAATTTAATTGCAATTATTATTTATTGTAATCATATAGTAAAAAGAAATTTTTACAGAAAAATGATTAAAGTATAAAAAGGTTTAATGTGTTAAAATTAGTAATTAACATAATATAAGAAAAATAAGTTAATAAAAATAAGAAATTATTGTAATTTTCTTAAGTTTTTCAATCGGTGAATGATTTGGTAGCGTATTCAATATTATGTTATTACATAAACTTTGGTTTTCAAAGTTAGTAACTCATGTGATCGCAACACGTGTCAATTTAACAATTAAAGATTTTGTTATGTGTTATACAAAAACTTTGTTTTAACATATTTGTAAATTATAAGAAATTAAAATTTTAAACAATTTAATAAATATAAACAAATAGTTCATATATGCATATAAAAAATAATACTAATTGTAATTTTAAATTACTAATTCTAAAGAAAAAAAATAAGAAATGTATACAATTAATTACTATAATAATATAATTCAATAAATTATACTGTCAATTATCAATCCTAAAAGAAAAATGAGTGTAGATACTCACCTTTACATAAACAAACAATTTTCTCATAATAGCGTCCTTAAATTTTTGATTAATTTATGATAATGTTAGTATAGTTTTATTTAAAATTAGTTGGACAAGTAGTAAAATTATTAAGTATAAGATTACAAAATATGTAACAAATATATTTAAGATATTGTTACTTTTTCAAAGATGAAATAAAATTATTTTCAGTTTTTTTCTTTGAGAACTATGTTTTATTAATTTTTAGTTTTTAAAATATTAAGTAAGATATAAATTTGATATAATGCACTTTTTTATATGAAAATTATAAATGTTATTTATTGGAATGGAGTGCATAGAATTAAAATCTAATTTTATTATCATGTAATATACAAAGAAATTATAATGTAAGATGGAGTGTGTGAATTCTAAATCCGGTTTTTTAAAAAAATCAAATGAAATAATATTAAATATTTTGAATACAACTTAAAATTTCAAATACTTTTCTTATATGTGCGTTAATACATGGCCTAATCTAGTATAGATATATTAATTGAGCTTTATCGATATTAAGTCTAGTGGGTGTTTTGTTTTTAAATGCGACTATGTGAGTTAACTTTATTATTAAATTTAAAGGAACCTAAATGCGACTATGTGAGCAATTGATAAAGGATGAAGACAACAAGAACATTGTTAGGGTGAAAAAAAAAAAAAAAAAAAAAAAAAAAAAAAAAAAAAAAAAAAAAAAAAACATTGTTAGGGTGTTCTTCAAGTACATACGAGCCCATCAAATCCATAGTGGTTATAATTGTATGAGTTTGGACATGCAAAAATGTAAGATGAATATGAAGTCGTGAAGTTAAAGCAAAATACGTTTATAGACACTAGACAAAGACATAGTAGATCTCTTGATACGATATAATTGTATACAAGCTTACAAATTAATAATTTGATATAGGTCGCTACGGATTCTTTCCTAGCGTTAGAAAGAAAGAAAGCACCATAAAGGTTAGAAATTAGAAAAAATAATTATTATGGTATAGTACGTCTCTATTCGGAAGTTGCTTTGTTGTATTTGTTATATTCTGTCTATTTTTATACAAAACATATTTGTTTGTTTGTCTATCTAGAATTGCTCTCACCGCCAATTTTGTGTTGTTTGTTCCGTTGTCAGAATCGAAATCTATATTGTCGTTTATTCTTTTCACGAAAATCTGTATTATTTTGAATACGATTATACGAAGTTAGGCGTTACACGTCTGCTAACCATTAGCAAGTAGTTTTGTGTTGGTGTTGCGTTCATAGATATTTTAGTTGATGGTGATAGCTAGTATAGATAAGCATACCGGAGGCCCTTTGTATATGCATATATGATATATCGAGTACGCATACGCATATAACACGTAAGTGTGGATTCTCCCGTGCGCTCAATTATGTTTGGAATCAACAAATGCATGAATTATGCATTTAGTTGCACATCAAAAAATTTCACTGCGTAACGGATTTAAGTCTTTTATAGCAAGGTTATCAAGGGAGATAAAACCATCATTTTGGCAAGATGTGAATCGCCCATAGAAATACGATTATTTAAGAAATGTAGACTATGTAGTGTAGTGCACATTTTTGTCGATATAAACACGTAATTAGAAGGTTTGTCATAATGTCTGTTTTTTTTTTTTTTTTTTTTTTTTTTGTTCCTTTTCTTTTGTGAAGCTCCCAAAGAAGCAAAAGAAAAAAACTAATCTCGTGATATGTACACTAGATAAGGTAGAGGAAGGCAATATAAATTTATGATATTGATATACCTGCCAACAAACTAGTAGCTAGATTTGTAATCATAATCTAACTTAAAGAACATTATGAGAAAATAGGGAATGATAATTTATGGATTACAAATCCAAAATTTCTGCTAACAATAAAAAAAACCAGTGAACAAGTAAAAGAAAAATTCCTTGATAAGAAAACACACAAAAAAAAAAAAAAAAAAAAAAAACACCAAATTCTCTCACAACCGAATAAAAAATCAACCTCAGGTAGTAAATTAAATTTGGAAACATGAAAAAGAAACTAAGAAGCATCAACATCATTATCATCATCATCATCATAATAATTCATATCATCATCATTCTCCTTAATTGATAAAAATTAAAAATTAAGGAGAATAGTAACATGGCTTTCTTTTGCCCACGTAAACCTGTAATACTCCATCAGATCCCCCAGCCACTAGCGTGCACTGGTCCACACCTGATTGCCTCCAGCAGACGCTACTCACGAACCGCTTATCCGACCCAGAATTCATACCAACCGGTTCGAACCCGTCTACCCATACCGGCTTCCCCCACCTCTTATCGTACACGAACACCTTGTTGTTCTCCGATCCGCAACCAAACAGCGCGCCGTTTCTCCACACTGATAACCCCACGAAGTTTCTACTGTTCACGTGCCCTTCGTACGTCCGAATCACGCTCCCGTCCTCCACGCTCCACAGCTTCAGACACCCGTCCGTGCCTGCCGTCACCACCGTGCCAACCGTCGAGGAACCTCACATACGACACCGTTTTGTTGTGTCCTTGCAGAGTCAACGCCGGGTCAACGAGTTTTCTCATATCGTAAATGTACCCTTTCCGATCAGCGCATCCGACAGCCACAGCTGGTCCGCCGGAAGGATCGAACTCGACGCAACAAATGGCGCTCCGGCATATCCCCGCCGGCCGTACGACGCCTAAAGATTCCTCCGGCGGACACCTCGGATCCCACACCTGCATGGTCCCGTCGTCCGATCCAGACGCGCCTATAGCGGACACGCCGCCGTGACGCGTGTAATCAACGCTCCAAACGCGTCGGCCACCGTGCTCGTCCCTTTCGAACACCGGCGTTCTCTTCTCGAGATCGTACTCGGTCACTACGCCGTCATAATCTCCCGAACCTATGACCCGACCGCCCGACCCGGGTCTCCACCGTAGACTACTGAGCTTCGCCGGCGTACAGATGTAGTACTCGCAGGCGGTGGCTTGATCGACGAAAGAAACGCCTCCTCCTCCGACGACGACGGTGGCGCTGTTACGTAAGAGAGAAGGGAGGCCGTAAAAACGAATCTTTCTAGAAATTCCGGCGGTAGCGACGATGTTATCAGTGGGATCGAACTCAATAGCACCGATAACGTCGGAGGCGGAGGAGGAGGAGGAAGAGACGACGGTGGAGAGAGAAAGATCCCATTCGTGTCTAGCTTCTTCTTCTTGTTCTTGTTCTTGTTCTTGTCGTTGCTGCTTGTAAGGATGGAGAGTGTTCATATGAAAACAGAGTTAAATTAAAAGACTGTGTTGTTGTAAGCTTCTTCTGGGGATTCGGACCAATCAAAGAACCAATCCCATTCAAAAGCAAAAAAATTTATTAATATAAAAATGTTCATTTCTTCTCCCTCAGTAAAACTAATTGGCCTTTATTTACCAATCCACGTATGATTCTGATTTTATCCATTTGTATACTACTAGGCTAGGACAGAGAAGGTCCCATTTAATACTATTTCAGGTAAGAAAATGTGAAGTATGTTGTCGTGGCTACTTATATAGCCAAACAAGGAAACTTGTATTTAATTCATGCGTTCGTAGTCGGCGAAAGGACGATGATTAAAATGTTTCACATTTCGAGTTTTTTTCAAACTGATCGTATAGTGGACCTAATTTAACATTTAAACTATGAGTGATATATGTAGTGGTGAACTGGTGGATGTGATTGGCGAAGAAACGAAGATATTAAAGTTACCGGTTGGTTTTACAATCGTGTGTAAGTGTTGTTGATGTAAAATTTTTTAAATTTGGTTGTTGTTTGTAAATGTATAACTTTAGACGATGTGACTGAAAAAGACGGAGCAATCTTTTTTCCCCCTTAAGCATTAATGCATTTATACAATCTTCTATTTTTATTTACAGCATTGAATACAATTTTGTTTTTGTCAAATCAAGTTTTAAAGCTAGAAGTAGACACATATTCCGTTAAAACTGAGTGACACATAACATATACACGACTCGCATAGCGAACATTGTTTAGATCCGACTCTACAAAATCCGAATAACTCGATGAATAAGATAATAAACATTTGGTATAGTGTGTGTGTGTGTGTGTGACCATTATCCAATCCTACGTAAGGAACATTCACATATATCATTTGGTAGTGTGACCATTATACTCATATGAGTGGTAAGAATGTTTTAAAATTTCAGTTTCAATTGTGAGGAATTGTGAGAAAATTCGGTGGTAGGTTATAATTTGTTTATGGCAAAGAGAAAAATAAAATAGAGAATTTTGTGGACAGCATACGTGTGTTATGTTACCACCTTTGGTCATTGTCCTCTTTTTTTATGTCTCTTCGTTACTTCTCAGCCTCACGTCTTTAATAGAACACATGAGCTGCAACTGCAATTTTGGACCCACTCTGCTTCAAGGAATGGATTCGATCTCTATTTGATGCCCATTTAATTATTAATATTTCTCCAAAACCAAATTAGCTACCTAAAATATAAATTTCACCAACTAAAGAGGAAACACTTTCTTTTGATGATTTAGAATAAAATCTAGTGGATTATAGAATTACCTAGAAAAAAATATATTTGTTACTCTTATATTCATTGATATATTCTCTAATTTGATTTTCATAACATTTTAGTGCTTTTAACTTAAAAGTATTTTCCTTGAATTATCTTTTTTTTTGGTTGGCATCATCGCCAAACATATATATTCTGATACCCATCTTATTTCTATACACACACACACACAATAACTGTAATTCATAAGTTGTATAATAATTTAAATTTTCAACCGTAATCAGGTTTGTCAACCAAAAACACATACACTAATTTTTTTTTTATAGAGTTTACTCTGTATAAATTATTATTATTATTATTATTGTTACTTACATTGTAGGAGTTTTCGACCCATCGATCATATATCTCTGAGAAACATCATAGATTTGTTATTTGACGGGCCAAAATTACTATTTGCTTGGAAGAAAGGAACAAGAGCAAGTGCACAAGTCAAAGACTTAAAACGGAAAAACAGAAAGAAAAAAAAAGACTCTTAAATATTAGGTTTTAATATGGGTGAATTTGCACACTAATGAAAGAAATTAAGTGAATAATTATGAGCTAATGTAAAAAGATAAGAAAGGGGGTAATGTGAATGACACACAGCCAGCGAAAGTGATGGAGTACAAGGTCAAATTTTTATTTATTAATTTTCTTTATTTATTTGGATAAATAGTTCTTACCCATTACATTTTAATGTGATATATCTTTTCAACAAAATTAATTGAAACTTTGAAATTTATCTTAAAAAAATAGAATATTTTTTTTTCATTCGACATAACTTGAACTTTTAAAACCGGATGTTTAAAAATTTAAATAATGAATAATATTTATAATGAAATGGTATAGGAAAAAAATAGTATAGAACACAAATAACTCATATAGAATTAAACGCAAAACAAAAAATATGTGCTATAACCTAAGAGATATAACATAAGCAAACCAAACAACCATGTTAAACAACGGTGGTGGCGAAAATGATAGCAATGAGTATGGTAGTAGAATAGTGTTTATGTACAGCACTTAAATGAAATAGTATAAAACAAAACTAAATAGTATAGAATAAAACGTTAATGGTAGTGGTAATGACCGTATGGTGGTATCACTTGTGGTTGTTATACTAAAGAGATTGTGTATCGTTAAAATATTTAACATATGCAACCTAAATGATCTAATTAAACTCACACCCAAAAAAATTGATATACCCTAAAGGATACAACTTAGGCAACCCAAGCAACCGAGTTAAACACGTAGAACAAAAATATATAACATATAAATTATTTAGATATTTTTAATAATAACTAAATTTGTGTAGGTATGCAATTTAAATAAATGTGAACTTGAGAACGATATTAAAAGTGGAATATTACTAATAACATATAAATTGTTAGGTATTTTCAATTGTTGTGTTCTATATAAGGCCTGTTCTTTTTCTTATCGCTACACTATCGACCGGCGACTCAAATATAACAATAAATGTAGCTAAAGAAGCAGTGGAAAATTGAGAAAGGTGTCGCTGCAGCTCTTTTAATAGATGTTGCCCCCGGCTTAGTTGGTGTCGCCAGAAAACACGGCGACCAATATAATGGTCGCTGCGACTATTTTTATAAGAATAAGAAAACGTGAAGTGACCTTAGTGCAGTGGCAGGAGGTAAGTCCATTTGTAGAAGGCACCATCACACCCGGGATCGAGTCCCGGCTCCTACGAATGTAGGAATTTGGCTAATGGGCCGGTCAGTTGTGGCCCAATGGTTGACAAAAAAAAAAAAAAAAAAAAAAAGAATAAGAAAACACGACGACCAATAACCCCCTTGCTCTCCGCAAGCTTGCGTGTTAAGTCACTTATAATTTGAGTCGTTGGTCGCTAATGTAGCGATAAGAATACGAACAGGCCTATAGTATGAATAATTATTTTATTTTAGTTATATATTCGGTTTTTAATTAACACTATTCGTTTTTGATATATTCAAAATCATAAGATAAACTCATAAACTCTATATTTTTTAAGTGAGATTGTGAAATATAATTAATATGAGTTTTGAAATATTATTGCAAAATATAAATAAAACGTAAAAATTAAATAAAAATAGTAAACTAAATAGAAAAAGAGGAACTGGGAAGAGAATATATATAAGGGAGGATGAGAAGATGTCCACATAAGAAAGAGAGAAGAAAACACAATGGCAACTAGCCTTGGGCATTCGGATTTTCGGTTCGGATCGGATCGGATTATTCGGGTTTCGGATTTTTCGGATTGGGCTGTATAAAATCTGTTTAGAATCCGACTATATTTCGGATCGGATCGGTTCGGATTCATTCGGATTCGGATCGGTTTTCCATTTTTTTTCAAAATCCGAAGCTAATCCGAACCTTATATATTTCACTCGGGAATTATAATCACAAAGTTGAGGTAGCTCAGATGGTTTCAGCGTGTGTCCCTTTACCTTTAGTTCTGAGGTTCGATACTCCTCTCCAGCTATTAAAATTAAAATTTTAATATCTCACGGGCTCGTACAGAAGCCCAAGTATAAGCCCAAAAGAAATATAATGTCTAAACCCATAGAAATTAATTATGTATTCGGTTTAGCGGATAACCGATCGGATTTCGGTTCGGATCGGTTTAAAACCGAAATCCGAATTACAATCAATATAAAAACCGATCGGTTTTTCTGTTAAAACCGAATCCGATTTAATCGGTTTTTTCGGATCGGTTCGGTTTGGTTTTTTCGGTTTCGGATTATATGCCCAGGGCTAATGGCAACTGTTACTTATGCAACAAAGATATAGTTGTTATTATTACAGATAATATAAAGTATATAATAGTTAGATGGTTAGAATGGTTACTCATTTTTTTTTTTTTTGTCATCTGATAAAAATAAAGTCGCTACAGGAGTTCAAGAAAAACAAGAAACAAAGACAAAAACCAATGAAAATAGCACTTGATATAGAAGTCAATCGACTCTCCAAGTGAAGAAAAACCCTGAGACAAGGCAGCACCACACAGAGCCACAATCTTGGCCCCACTCTCTGCAAACCCTTCTCTGCCAATACCAATTCACAGACCACCTAAAAACCCATATCAATCCGTACTTGATCCTGCAACCACGAAGGGCCTCTAAGAGAAAGATATGACTGGAGCCTACCTTCTTTTGTAACACTTTTAGCAATCGCCACAGCCACCTGGTTCGCTGATACAACCACTTGGTGACATTCCCAGTATTCAAAACTTGCTAGGGACAGTTGAATGTCTCTCAAAATGAAAGCGTATCTTGGCCACTCACATGGATAGTTAATTGCGTCAACCACTTCTGCTTTATCCAACACCACTTCCACCCTAGTTACATGTAAGATCTGCAACGCCTCCAATGCCCATAGTGAGCACAGTAAACTTGCTAACATCCCCGAGTCAGAAGCCTGAAAAGCAGTCCTTGCATGATGTAATACCTGCCCTTGACAATCTCTAGTAATCCACACACCACCAACCATTGATAACTTATTCCTCCATGAAGCAGCAATGTTGCATTTTACAACCCCTACCATTGCCTCATTTAATGGTCCTTTTAATATTCATTTAATTATAGTTTTTTTTTGGGTTATTCTTGCCAATTTTCCTTTTAATATTCTGTTATGTTATGCTAAACCAAAAAATGAAACAAGAAAACTAATTTATATCTTGGAAAAATTTCGAGTAACGGAATATATAAATGATATATTGAAATAACGAAGTTTGCAAAAGTCTAATCACATGTTCCTAG